>NC_068409.1:11430808-11730808 GCF_023724105.1 Carassius gibelio
ATACAGTAGGCCTAAACAGTGGACAGTAAAACACAAGCTAGTCTGACTTATGAACCCTGTAGCATGCTAAAGTACACATAAACATACAACAAAAACATTAATTAATGCTCACTAAAAACAGTTATGATGCATGATACAAAGCTTGCAATTGTGAATTACAAAATCAGAATTTCAAGCTATAAACTCACAAAAGAAGTGACCATTTTTCCTCCTGATTTGCTGTTTAATTAACATTTCTCATTATTATTATTGTTATTAATCACGTTGAAAACAGTTGCACTGCTTAATATTGTAACATGCTTAACATGTATTTGAAATTCTTTATAGCATCATAAATATCATAAATGTCACTTTTGTTTCCTTGAAATGAAATAATACATTTAAACTGTAGTTCTGGAGCTAACACTCTCTGTGAACTTCCTCTTCTATCTCCTGACATGCTTAGAGTACCATTTTCTGCCTTGTTCTTTGTTCAAACCATTTAAGGTCAAAGGTCACTTTTAACAGTGCTTTTCCCCTCTGAGTTTAGAAATACCATTACTGGAGACTTTCCTGAACTTAGAGGTGCACTACAGCCGTTCAGAGAACAAATTAGGCTTTTTGAATGTCGAGGGTATCTGCCTTTTACGCCAGCTTACTGAGATGACCTTGCTTTCGTTATTTACGATCCAGAGTGCAGCTGTCATCATTAATTAGTTCTTTTTTATTAACGAGAGGATGGATACATATACATTCCGCTCACCTTGTCTTTTATTTTCTATCCTCTAGTGGTCTAATGGGAGCCAGACATCAGAGAGACATCCAGTGGGCTGTATTTATATACTAAATTAATGTCTTTTTTTCAGATGCAGCTGTAATGATTTCAGCACAAGAGGAGAGAAATTAAAAACCAGAATTGCACTCCAGAGACATAAAGCCTATTTGGAAAGTCCTGGGAAATGATTTCATTTCTTTTATTGTCTTTTTGTGTGTGTGTTCTGGAGATGGCCTTTCTCAGGCCTGTGTCGTTTATGGGTCGTTAGCTTAGACCCACAGCTCCATTATCTGAAGCACAGCATTATGGGTAAAGAACAACCGGCCATATATTTTCTTAAAGGAAATGTCTGCTGCTTTTATGGCATACATCTCCCAATGGTGCCCAATAACTCAAACACACACACACACGCACACACACACACACACACACACACACACACACACACACACACACACACACACACACACACACACACACACAATATATCACATATTATTTACACCTCTGTTTTACTGGGCCAATTTTGACACTAGTGCTTATGATGGATGGTTGTGTTTTCTTTCTAGCTTTCCTCCTTTTTGGGGCTATAGTAAAGTGGGCCCGCCAAAAACACATGCATGCACAGCCCTTAACATCCACCTGTTCCCATACACAGGAAAAGGAAGCGACTCTTAGAATGTGCTGGTTTAGTGTGTGACTGATAAGATGAAAGTACACAGATAAGCATTAAACTGCTCTTAAGGAGAACATTTATCACTGAAACCCTGAAACCTCGCAGTACTTCAACATGACAGTGGAGAACAGCTCTAAATAAGAGCCTGATTGTTCTAATTGTCTTGACCCGTGAGTCACAGTGAGTTCATTTATTTTAATCGCATGCAGTGTGAGTCTCGAGTTTGATTCAGCCTTAAGAGGAATAATTACCAACTTTATGAGAAGAAGGTGACATAATGCAAAAAATATAAGATAAAATATATGTATATATATAAAAAAAATAAACTTTTACCCCCAAATTTATCATGTCATTCATTCAATCTATGAATTTGCCTACAATAATTTTAACATTTAAATGAGCATAACAAAACAGCAACATTAAACAGATTTTATGCATAAAAAAACAGCAACATTAAACAGATTTTATGCATAAAAAACTGTAAAATTAAACAAATTTTATGCATACAAATGCATGAATGAATTAATGAATTTATTAATTCATTCATACTAGCCTAGACATGATCTTGAGACATACATAACTTATTCTGTGGTGTTGAATCTACAATTATAAATTCAAATGCTGACTCGCACTGAAACAAAACATTAACATAATCTATATTTGTTTTATGATACACATGGCAATTTCTCAGGCATTATTGCAATCAAATCTAATTAGTCTGTCCTCTCTAGAGCGTCTCATGTTCAATCTAATAAATCTAATCAGGCTTCACTGAATATGATTATAAAGTTAAAAAGCTAAAAGCTGCCGAGAGCAAGCTTCATTCCGCCGTGAGTGTTTTTATTCTCAATCATGCATATGGGGCCTGAAATGTGAAATGCATCAATTACTGCAGTCTTTACTAAACTGTTTATACGCTGCTCAATTCCAAATCCATGTAAACACCACACACAATCAAAGACCTCCAGCTATTTCGAATGTTCAAAGAGCTGAACATTTCAACTCTGTCTCATCTATACTGGATTGTAAAGTTTGGATACGGCCTTCCCGCAGCGAGAAAACAAAGACGTGTCAGGCAGGTCTGAACAAGATAAAGGAAAGCTGATTCTCTGCTCCTCGTTAAAGGACACATTTAAATAATAGCGCCGAAAACCGCAGGCCTCCCGGACCCAGTGAAGGCCGTGGAAGGATGAATAATAAAAAGTTAATTTACAGTTCCTTCAACAGATGTATTGAGACAAACAGCAGAAACACACAGCGCTCAAAATACATTTTTCTCCGAGCCTGAAAGCCGTGGGGACCCTCCTCTTGTTGAAATGTCATGGTCTTGCGTGCAGGAGGCAGCAGTCGGGGATTTGCAAAGAGATTCTCTTTGAGGCGGATTCTAGTGAATATGTATGTGCTCTCGCTCTCTTGCTTTCTTTTGCTCATCGATGCACTCTCCTCATTCAGCTCAGTGTGCCATGGAAACAATGAAATCAGAGGAGGAAGCCTTGTACTGGAGGACGGCCGAGGTCACACTATTCAGCGTGGCTAATATCTCTAGTCATTTATGTGGAAAGCAGAAATAAATGGGAAGAAAAATCATTATGTGTTCCCTATAACGTGATTCCCTTTAAATGTTATCCCAGGGCTTTTTCTAATCAAATAATTAATAGGTACATGTCATTTCTTTAACTGTAATGCTTAAAGTCACCACAAATGGCTGGAACTGTACAATTGTACCAAATCGATTGAAGCCATTTCTGCCACAGGACAAAAAACTAATAAATAAAACAAATAAAATATAAAATGGTAATAATAATAGCAATAATAATAAATATATAAAATATTAAGAAAAAAGGAGTTTATATCTGCCAATTCTGACTTTTTTTTCTGACATTTTAAGAAACAATGTTAGAATTGTGAGATATAAACTCAAAACTTTGAGGGAAAAAGTTCAAGTTGTGAAATTATGTAATGGCTTGGGATAATTCATCAAACAGTTATTTGGCAGAAAAAAGAAAAGAAAAAGAAAAAGCAATTAACTTGTTTGTTTATTGATTTAGATCGTTTATTCCATGGAAGAAATGGGTTTCAAAACCGAGCCAAACCAAACAAAGTGTTTTCTACAACACTTAACATCTTTGTCAGTAACTGAATAATAAAGGAAGTAATATGACATTTCCAATTCGTCCATGCTTCTCTGATCAAAATCGCTCTGCACACATGCCACATTGTGATTACAATTTCAGAACTCGTAAGAAGGAACTTCCCAGAGGACTTGAACAGGTAAAAATCATTGCTTCAGGGCCAAGAGGGGTCAGACTTATGTTTATGCACTAAAGCTGTAACACAGCTGTCAGGTTAAAGGGCAAATGTCATTTAAAGGAAGCATTAACCCTGCAGGATATTAATTTATGGGCAGAACAGATCTATCTATCTAGAATGTGAATTTCTTTCTTCCATAAAACACAAAAGGCTACAAATATGAAATAAGTTTTTTTTTTTGGTCTGTTCTTCACACACAGCTATCGAACTTTATGGCGTCAGAAAACTTGTTGGGCCCGTTTAATATATGCCATCTGTAATCTGACTAATTTCATTACAATTGCATATTTCTTTCTTTCTTTATTGTATGTAGATGCAAGAATGAGCGCACTTAGTCCAGCAGACGCATTAGGTGTGTTCGACTTAAAGCAGTGCTGAGCAGACCGATCTGTTAATGGGTGCTTAGATATCATACACCCAACGCCGCTTTAAGGCCCCGTCCACACGGAGATGGAGCTTACCCCAATCCAATCTTTTTTTTCCTCGTCTCAAGAAATATCCGCATCCACACGAAACTGCATAATGATGTAGTATACATGCCAGACCAGTATGTGGCACTGTAATTCTGCCACAGAGATACACTAAAAACAGAGAAGAAGACTTGGACTATGCTCATAAACCTTGCGCGTGGTACACAAACGAACATGGAACAATACATTTATTAATCAGTGTTAATGTTAGTTAATAAAAAGACAATCGTTCAGTGTTTGTTCATGTTTTTGTTGCTGTTATGTGACGTAGAGGTGTCTGACTAGGGGGAGACGTGGGCTGATGACGTCATCGTTTCAGAAAATATACTGATTAGCCGTCCAGACGAAACGCAAAGACAGCGTTTTCAAATTTATCCACTCTGGGACCCGGTTTAAAAAAATAGCGGTTTCACCTGATAAAAACGCCGGATCCGTGTGGACGAAATGCCTATCCGATAAAAAATGTGTGCGTATTCACAGAAACGCGTCTCCATGTGGACGGGGCCTAAGTCTAATGCACCGTTTTTTTGGGGTGTTAAGTGAGATCCATCATGATATATACGTCAGTCAAGCCGACCAAACAGGTTGTGAACGTATCACTTTGCCTTTGGGTTCACTTTCAAAATTTCCAGTGTGAATGCTAAGTGGACAAAGACCAAATGTATTATTTTCCTTTTTGGTCCAGAACAAATTATCCAAATTAAACCAAATGTGAACACAGCGTAAGAAGACTGAATCAACATGATTGTGTCTCTAGGTGTAAAGGACTTGATTCTCTATTGCTTCTGCCCTAGAGCCCCTTTCATTTTGTTTATTAAGTTCTTCTTGACAGATGATGGGTCTTCCTCTATTTCGAAATGCCTCAGGAGATTCTTTTCTTTCAAGCTTAAATGTGAACGTTCAAAATCAAATGCTATTGGGGTCTGGAGCCAGCACTCAAATGCTTTCGGCGAGAGCATAGCAGGCATAGACTCGAGTCCGCTGACAGCCGTGATTCGGTTTTCAACAGCAGGGGAGGGGGGGGGGGGGATAAATTAATAAATTAAATCAAATCCGTCTGGAGTGGGTAAATCTGAATTATTCACCATGATCTCCATCACCCCTGTATCCTTTCCACCAGTTTTTATATCTTTCACAAAACAAAATGTGCCAACAGACACTCAAAAATTCAGGGGATGATGACAAGTGATAAAATATTAATTGCCTTGCAGTTGTTGCAGTTAGCTGACATCCTCTTCTCCTCACTCACCGTTCCTGAGGCGAAGCGAACACCAATCAAACAGTCAGTGTTTGGGAAAGTTCCATTAAGAATTGGTAAATTACAATAGCACAAGTGACAATAGCAAAAGTGACTCTCTCTTCCAGAATGCAAGAAATATAGTATACTAGACTTAAAAGTTTATTTTTATTTGAATTTTTATTTATTTATTTATTTTGAATTGGATTAGAATGAATTAGAAAAAAAATAGCAATTCCAATCTTATATAAAAAATTTAAAAAAAAAAAACATGGCTGTGTAGATATTTTTGCAAAATGATACAAAATTTATTCTTGAACATTTCACGACACTTTCAAAGTGAAAAAACCAATGCTATCTCACGACCAATTCGTATGTATTTTACGAGGTGGCTTATTCGTACGAATTTGTATGACCTCACTCGTAAGATTTTATACGACCCCAGTGACGGTTAGGTTTAGGGGCGGGGTTAGGTGTAGGTCATTCGTACAAATTCATACGAATTGTGCAAATCGTAAAATATACGATTTGGCAACAATCATATGAATTTGTACGAGTGTGGTCGTACGAATTCGTATGAATAAGCCACCTTGTGAAAAATGTACGAATTGCCGTGAGATCGGGTTGGAAAAAACACGTTCTTTTTTTTTATTAAAAAAAAACACTTAAACATGAATCTGGTCGTTGTATGCATTAGGGCCCTTCGCAGTGCTTTAGTTCCAAAACTAAATGTGCAATACTAAAATACCTGGACGAAAAAAAAAAAAAAAAATGTGTCCATTAAAAAGTTAATGCTTATCCATTTTGAAAGTAACATGACACTAACAATAAATCCTATAAACCTAACTGATAGTGTGTTAACAAAAGCATTTGCTGAAACAATTATGCTCATTTATCATGACTCATGTTTCATGGGAGTCATTGTTAACTTCTTATCATGAACTGAGAAATCAATATTAATATAGAGATATGAGAAATCAGCCAAACTTTTAACTTCATACTGCAGCTTAATTCCTCTCAAACTCACACTTATTCAGCTATACAGCATCTGGACAGTTCAAAGGACAAGCCGGTCTTTCTCTTCAATAACTCTGGCTGTTTGCCCTTGCTTTTTGTCCCTCAAATAAACAATACGCCTGATGAAAGGCACTTTTAGCCTAAAACCATGCCTTCGGAGTGAGTGAGCGAGCGAGAGAGAGAGAAACTCAATAATGAATATGTTCTTGTGAGCACTACACTTGATATAATGAGTGTCTTTGCTGCTTTGTTAGACCCGAATACTTCAGTGAGTGGTTCTTGCAAGGGAACAAAAGGAGCCTTTTTCTGCACCGCATTGCTGTATCACTTATGACATCCTCAACCGGAGACGTGGAAAATGGCGGACCTGGAATGTCATTTCCCAGTGGTCCAGCGACGAATGTAAACATGTAAAGTATCTGCAAAGCTCTGAAATGTTTTGACGATGCTAATCTAAACTTTACCTTCAGATTGTGTTTAAACAAGGGCTTGATGATAATTCCCACTCCTACTGTGCACACGTCACAGCAGATCCATGCCAAATCAGCTGTCAGGCTTTTAATAGACATCTGAAAAACAGAACAAATGTGTCTAGGATTACATGTGGCCTCAACAAGACCTGGAGTTGATCTGAGCTGCTGAATGGGCTGGTGATTAGCATGGCTATAACAGCATATACTAACATTAAACTATAAAACTGTAAAGCTTTAAGACCATTGCAAATAATTAGATTAGATTGGATGAGAAAAAAATATAAAAATTCCACTGGAAAATAACATGCCTTTGGTGATATTTTTGCTAAATTACATCACATTGATTCTTGCAAATTTCACGACACTTTCAAAGTACAATATCAAAGTGAAAAAAAAAAAAAAACATGTTAAGTTGTATCTTAACAAGTAGGTGTTTCAAAACTAAAATAATCACAGATTTGTTTGTGAATCAGTTGGTTCAATTAATGTAAAATGTTAAAAGTTATTTTTTCTTCCAACACTATGAGAGATAACTGTGAAAATGGCTATACATGAGGAGCACGTCCTTTTAAAAAGAAATACATTTTCTGAGTGTTTTCTCTCAAGCCCAAATCACTTGAGTGATGAACGGGAACTGAAAAATCCAGAATAATGATTGAGAGGAGTGATTAAAAACACTTAAATACTGTTGATTTTCTATAATACACAGTTCATTCCAGATTTGAAGTGTTTATTATATGCTTTCAGTCTGTGTGTTTCTTGATGGTGCTCAGAGTGGGATTTCGCATTGGCGTAAGAAAAAACAAACAGAATAAATTTGGTCCTAAACATAAATAATTAATTATCTAAAGTATCTTCATTTAACTGTTTAAGCTGATTTGCCATTCTTTTCGGCACTGTTTCACTATCATCTGAGTGTTTAGCTTGCATTAAACCTGATATTTTAACTTGAAAAAACTTTTTGCGGTCCTCTTTAAAATTGAATTATCCCTCCATTACACAAAAAAAGATTTTTACTGACCTGTGTGCACTGCTAGTCTGCTGATTTAAGCTATAGTACATTTCCAGAGAGGCTGTGGCAGTTTAACTCTAAACACAATGGACACAGTACAGATGTCCCGATGAAAATTCTGCTTATGACAGTTCTTTCCCGAGGGAGGACAAGGAGCAACTTTTGAAAACCTATTTAGCAAAGTGGCCCGTTTGCAGTAGCAACTCCCAGAGGAGCGGGTGCAGCCTCACGGAACGCCTGGAGCACAATCACAGCTAAAAACCCAACAGACGCCAACACCTGCTGGAGATGCCCCTGGGGGACGAACAGAGAACGCCCTGTGCCAGTCCTTATAATCGAAGACAAACAGGAGCTGTGAGGATCAACCAAACCTAGGGGATGGGGAACGTCTAAACACACTCCGTTCGACAAGCATCCAAATTATAACACTGGAATAAACATTAGAACAGCAAAAGAAGGTTGTGATCGTATACTATTAAAAACTTTTGGATAAAAAAAAAAAAAAAAAAACAGTTCACAAAATATTTTTTTATATTTCTTAGTCTAAAGAGCTTTATTATAATCTAAAGAACCTTTTCCCAATAAATAACCTTTTTTTTTTTTTGGAATGGATATAATATTTATAGTGATTTTCACCATTTTTCGATAAATCTCATATAGTCTTTTAAGAGCCTCTACATGAAGACAAGCTGTAATTTTTCTCCTTTTATGTATATGATATGTATACACTAGCTCAAAAGTTTGGGTCAATACAATTAATTAATATTTATTTATTTATTTACTCATTCATTTTAAGAAATGTATATGTTTTATTTAACAAATATGAATTGAATTAATCAAAAGTGAAAGTAAAACATCATGTAACAAAACATTTTAATAATATTTTTTTTTTCTCTTTGGAGTCATGAAAAAATCCTGAAAAGTACATTGTTAACACTTTATAATAACTGCAAGCTATTAATCATTAGTTAAGCATTAGGAAACAGTTAATTAATCATTTATAAAGCATTAATAGACATTTATAAGCAGTTTATAAATACAGATATAAATGCTTTATACCTGATTTAAAAGCATATCTATAATGCATTTAATAATTATTGTTTCATACTTTATTAATGATCAATTTATCATTTCTAAATTAAGGATAGCATTATTTACACACCAGTTATTGAGGAGTTGTCAGTGGTTCATAAGATCACTTAGACATTGTAAGTTAATGATTAATAAACTATTTAAATGTGCATTCATACATCTTTTTATTCAGACATATAGTAATATTTACTTATAGTGTTAATAAATGGTTTATTAACATGTATTTCTACTGTAATTCAGGGTTAATTCAGGTAGTTATAAAACATATGTAGTTGTTAGTTAACTATTTTTGTGAGCTCATCTAAAGTGAGGACTATTTATGCCTTGTAAAGCTTTTGCAAATGAGATTTAAAGGCTGTTAATATTTCTATGTTCTGTATCACTGTGTTGTGTTTGTTTTTGTTTTCTGCTTAGAAGATAACTGAGCCTTTAAATATCCTTTATAAATGCTTTACAAGGCATAACTAGTCCTCACTTTAGATGAGCTCACATAAATAGTTAACTGACCACTACTAAATGATGTATAACTACCTGAATTTACTACATTTCTTGTGATCTTATGAATCACTGGCAACTCCTAAATAACCGGTTTGTAAATAATGCTATACTTCATTGAGAAATGATAAATTGATCATGAATAAAATATGAAATTACACATTATAGATATGCTTTTAAATCAAGAATAAATTGTTTATATCTGCATTTATAAACTGATTATTGTCTATTAATGCTTTATAAATTATGTATTATCTGTTTACTAATGCTTAATGAATGGTTAATAGTGTGCAGTTATTATAAAGTGTTACCAGTACATTAAGCACTACAACATTGTTTTTAACAATGACAATAAGTATGACAAGTATTTTATATTGATTTCTAGAGTAATGATGCTGAAAATCCAGCTTTGCATCACAGGAATATTTTTTTTTTTTTTTATATATTCAAGGAGAAAACATCTATTTTAAATAGTAATAGAATTTCAAATTATTAGATTATTTTACTGTATATTTGATGAAATAAATGCAGCCTTGGTGAGAATAAATACAGTACGTCTTTCAAAAATATTTTAAAGATATTACTGACTTTTGAATGGTAATGCACAAATACTGCATAAATATTTTATATTTACATGCATAAATTTGGTTTCAATTACTTTGCTAGGTCACAAGTGTGCCGGGCCCCTGGGAAAAATCCCTGCCTCAGGGACAGTTTTCCATCAAACCTGTCCCCAGTGTATTGCACAAATCAACTTAGTTTGAAAGTGTTATAATATTCAAAACATTATTTTATCTTCTGTAAACTTTATTATAGAGCAACCCACTGGCTGATTTGCATTTAAAACATATTAGAAAATAAGTCTGTCGAATGTGGTTTTGGACATCTTTGGAACTCCGGCTCAGTTCCCAGTTCCCCGCGGGTGTTCTCTGCAGGCCTGTTGTGCCCTCAGTGGAATATGAGCAGACTGCTCGACTGAGAAGATCCCTTCACTGCAGGCCTCTGCAGTGGAAGAAAAGAGATACAATTCACTTGTGGGCTGAGACAAAATGCTTTGCCCGTGTTTATCATTACATATAATAGAATAGGGAAACGGGAAGTATTACAAGACCAACTCAAAATCTGGATGGACAGATGGATGCATGAATTGATGCTTAGATGGATGGACAGATGAATGCATTGACATTTAGATAGATAGATAGATAGATAGATAGATAGATAGATAGATAGATAGATAGATAGATAGATAGATAGATAGATAGATAGATAGATAGATAGATAGATAGATAGACACAATGGTCATTCTGGGAGCAGTGCACTGCTTTTATATTTCTGTCTGCATGTCTCTGGGTGGCACAGAGGAGCTTCTCTTGATTAAAGCCGCAGAGGAAGATTTCTGGTGGCACAGATGAAAACTGTTAAAGTCTGAAAAGTCGCCCTAAACAGGCCTGGCAGTGCCACAGATGCAAGAGATCAAAACTGAGAATATGAGGAAAGAGAGGCGAGGGAGCGAGAGGAACTGCTAAAGACAGTGATTTTGTGGAGATTATCTGAGTCGAGGCTGAACGGCAGGAGAAAGCTATTGCATATAATAAGCTCCACATGTGGAACGGGTGCAGGCGGCTTTACAGCTGAATTCTCTTTTTTTGGTATTCTCTCTCTTTTCCTTTCTTCTTTGTGGTGCATCCGCAAATCATTCATGCCATGTACAGAGCTGCAGTGAACTCCAGATCTGAGCCGTGTAAAATAATGAAGTTATGTGTGCTGGGAGCTGAATAAATGCTTCCAGGTGTCTGCGATTGTGCTGTCCTTCAGAGATTTATGAATGAACAGGCAACAAGCGCTGCTGAGATTTAGATCTGTTTGTGATCATGCACAGAATTGCAAAAAACAAAAAAAACAAAAAGTTAAATGCAAATATCTTCAGTGGGTGCTTGCCAGGTTGATATCAATGTTTTTGTTTTTTCATTCAAAGTGTTCTTACGTAGAGTAATTATATATATATATAAAAACTAAAAACTAAAAATTATATCCAAGTCCAAGTACCCCAATTCCGCAAAATACAGTTTTCAAACAGCATCTTTCTTAAGTCTAGTGGGATATTAGCATGAAGTCGAGAAGTGCTATTACATTTGTCATTAGAGTGTTAACCTCTGGACTTGTTCTGCATCATTTCAGCTGTGGACATGGATGATGCTTAAAATATTTTTTGAGCATAGGTTTGCTATTACGTTTCTCAGAGTTAAAGATGATTAAGTGGACAAAAATGAAAGAGGTATATTGCTTTACTTGGAAAAAAAAAACTTTTTGCCTTTGAACCTTACATAATGTTGGTGTAATTAGGTTTCATACAGCAGTTTCAACCTGTTGTTGCAAGCATAATCTTTAACTAATGAAAAATAAGCATTGGATAAGCTAAAGTGTGTGTTCAACCTGCACAAACCCTACTCTAAACACTGCAGTGTAAAGACATGTAGAGGAAGTTGCCCTTGGCAATTTTTTCGTGTTGACCTGCTTATGGATAGAAGAGAGAGAGAGAGAGAGAGAGAGAGAGAGAGAGAGAGAGACCACACACACACACACACACACACACACACACACACACATGACATTGAGATAAATTAGCATACGATACTAGATGATCATAATTCAGCGAGAATGAAAGGGAAACATCTTTTTGTTTACATGTGATATGCATGACAATCTTTCTTGCTCTCTCCCTTTATTATAAATTCTGTTCATGATCAAGCTACAGTATATTTACCTCTACAGAATTGACATGTTTTCTGCAGATAACTAAACAGTGAGAATAACATAAATATTGTCAAGTCATATTTCGTATTTCTAAATGGAAAAAAAGCCTTTATTTAAGACATTTATATTGTATACATTGTGACGTTTGTTTTATGTAGTATGTCTGGACATTACACACACACACACACACACACAAACACACACAATGTGTGTTACAGTTACAGACATTCACCTTCAACGATACATGAAAAATGTATATAAATAATAACAATAATAAATAAATAAAACCACACACACCAACTGACAAAAAACATCCCTTGAGGGTCGATTTATCAAGGTAAAGGGTTGAGTTATCAAGAGAAAGTGAGAGAGACTCTCCACCATTTCTTGATTAACTGGATTGAGGTGAGATGGCTATAGTAATTGGAGGGCTGGGGGATGGGAGGGACAAATACATGAAATCATATAGAAGGCTAGAGAAAAAGAAGTCGAAGACATTACAAATTACAAAGTAAGGGAGAAGGTGGGAGGAAGAAAAGAAAGAAATAAAGGAATAAATGGAGGGACAGAAAAAAATACAGAGGTAGGCAGGAGAGAAAGAGAAAGCCGATATTTGAGTGTTGTAGGAGGGCTGAGGAAGCGATTAACCCCTCTTCTTTCTGGACGTTGCTCTAGGGGAGGGACTCTGTGGGGGTGGCCTGTCACGAGGCATCTCTTCTACCAGGGGTCATGACCTCCTCCTCTGAAGATTCAATTCGCCTGTTTTCACTCAATTCTCTTCCCCTCTGTCACCTGAACCTCCATGACAGCCCTGCACTCCCAAACTGAATGCATACTCTGTAAAGTAAATATTATACAGTATAAATATGCATTTTGAACAAAACATTAGACAGTGCATATATCAGTCTGCTCCAGCTACAAGCTGCTGAAAGAATAAGCGTATGCTGGTTTAATCTGGTTAGTGTTAAGGGACTAACTGGTGAATCATCAAAGACATGCTGCTTACATGCAAAAATTAGCTGGTGAAGCTTTCCAATTATCATAGTCTTAAAAATCATTCAGGGGCCAAAAATAAGAAATACAGGTGCATCTCAATAAATTGGATTGTCGTGGAAAAGTTCATTTATTTCAGTAATTCAACTCAAATTGTGAAACTAATGTGTTAAATAAATTCAATGCACACAGACTGAAGTAGTTAAGTCTTTGGTTCTTTTAATTGTGATGATTTTGGCTCACATTTTAGGATTTTATCATTTTCTTTTTGGATTAATGTAGAAAATAAACTCTGTGAACAACAAACATTTCTGATTTTTGCTAATTTTTTTTTTTTTTTTATCCATCATGGGAATCTTACCAAAAGAACATGTGTTTTATAGATTTTAAGTCTAAATGCACTCACCATAAGTAAAAAGCTAAATGTAGGCCTTAATCACGGACAAATGATCTCAAGGTCACCTCTAAGGTTCCAATAACTATTTCAGTTTTCATTTAAAGGGGTCATATGACGTTGCTAAAAAGAACATTATTTTGTGTTTTTGGTGTAATGCAATGTGTTTATGAGGTTTAAGGTTCATAAAAGGTTAATTCTCCTTAAGAGCATGTTATTGTTGCTCCTCTATGCCCCACCTTTCTGAAACGCATCGCTTTTCATCGCATACTATGCAGTGCATTGTGATTGGCTGAATATCTCAAGCGTGTGACGGAAATGTTACACACCTTACCATACTGTAATGCTCTCTCCCAGCACGACAAGACAACCCCAATAAAACCCATTACACAAGGCATTTGTTGCATCCAGTGGGGACATAATTGCTGATTATAATGACTAATACTTTGTTTTTACACATTGCGTATCACGCCACGTAAACATAAAATCATGTCTGCATTTGTGTTCAGAGAAACGACAAACAACAAGTGCTACTCTACACTGCTCAAAACTCACATTTGAATCATCAGTGACAAATTCTTTAAATATAAAAAAAACGTACTTACAGGCTGTGAGTCAGAAGCACCAGAATGTCCTTGCAAAGTTGGAACTGCCCTACTTTAAAGAAACAGCCTTTGCGCACAGATGCATTGTAGGCTACTCCATAAAATGTGCTGCACACATTTGAATATTTGGGTTAAACTGTTCTGGAACAGTGTTGTAAAGACAACTTAACCACTGATTTCTAGTTGTGTCCTCTTTTGGAAGGCAAGACAAATGAAACACTCAGCGTCACACAAGGCGGGTTAGAGAATGGTGAGGAGGGCGAGCTTGTGGCAACAATATGTGACGACCCCGGGCTGAAAGTGTCCATACTGAAAGCCGATCCGGCAATCCACAGTGTGAATTTGATGTATTTCCTCAGCAACAAGCCCGGATCAGCTCTAGACATGACTAACCAGATATCATCCTGTTTTGGAAGGCCAAACAAAATAGTTTCGCTTTCACAATGAAACACATAGCATCTCCACAACATGGCGGCAACAAATACTACAGCAAGAATAAAAGTAACTACTTTCTCTGCATGAACATTTGGGCGGTCTTATGCAAATCTTCCCACACATGACATATGGGGGGCGAGTTTAAATAAGGTGTTTTAACAAGTCTTAACTTTTATAAAGAATATCCCTTTGGATTTGAGACTATAGTCTTTTGCAACTTTACAGATCCTCTTTATGCACCAAGAGCTTTTAACACTCAAAAGAGATATAAGAAAAGTTGCTTTAATGATATTTAGTGTTGCTAAAAAAAAAAAAAAAAAAAAAAAAACCTCTCTCTAGTCGCATTTAGATATTTAGCAATTGCTTAAAAAAAAGTAAAAAAATACAAGGGGCATAACTGATGTATTTGGCTGTAAAATGTGAAAATCTCTTAAGCTTGTGTACACCACAGATCTCATTTCAAGCATTTAACCAAACATGGTGTGTTTGTGTCAAGTCCACCAATAATGTCCCTGCTAAAATGTCTCGTCACCAACTTGTGTTGCATTTAGGACGCTAATATCTCCACCAGTCTTCTAAACCAGCAAGTCTTCAGTGATAAACCAGCTTTACAAGCTGTACCAGCATTTCCTGGCTGGCTTCTGTAGTCAGACCTTCATCAAACCAGTGTGGAGGTCACTGATAAAGCAATACTCCGATAAGTAGCCAATGAACTGCAAGATCTTAAACAGTGGTAAACATGAGCATTTGTGAGAGGAATGTTGTTCAAAGAGCCAGCTATTACTGATCTCATCTGGCTCATGTTCAGTCAAACTCTCGTCTTAAGCTTTTCCCACAGTTCTTTTGTGGCCTTACCAAACAATTAGTCAGTCTTCTGGAAAGAAAGTAAGTGAGGAAGAAAGAACTTCCTTCACCTTTGATTGTACCGAAGTCTTACTTTCCTGAAATATCTGCCCTTCATTTCCTCAGAGAGGCAATGCTGATTTTTTTCCCTCTCATTACCTTTCCTCTTTTTTTTAGCATATGTCACCATTCTTTTCTTGCTCTTACTCTCTTTCACTCTCAGTGCATTGACACAACCATTTAGTGACTCACTGC
Organism: Carassius gibelio; assembly: GCF_023724105.1. Lineage (NCBI taxonomy): Eukaryota > Metazoa > Chordata > Actinopteri > Cypriniformes > Cyprinidae > Carassius > Carassius gibelio. Next base: position 11,446,624 of record NC_068409.1, read on the forward strand.
ACCTGAAGTCAACTGGAAAACTGGTGGGCAAGCGTGTGTGACCACTCTCACCTCTGTGAATCCTGAAGTCACACAAAAAATCTCAATACCTTAGGCACCATATCCTCAGGCCACTGTGTGCACTTCAGCTTTTAATCCCACCTAGAGAAGTATTAACTCAGTCAGCACTTCTCAGAGCTCTTGGCATGATGTTTGTCTAGGCTGGATAACGGGCTGAAAGGCTCGGATAAATATCCACAGACCCCCGGAGGCTCCAACCATCAGGGCCTGTCACAACGTGTAAAAGAGCCAGTGGAGCACTGGGCCCTCATCCCGCTCGCCCCAGAGTCCTCTCAGCTCACGGATCAACAGGCTCCGAATGGGCTCAGGGCCAGGTTTTGAGGTCCTGCTGGTGTGAGTGCTGAGCGTAATCACACAAAGCCATGACATCTGCTCAGGGTCAAGACTCAGACAGTTGACCGCAATGCAAGACCTGCGGTTGAGTATCGTTTTGTACAAGTTATATTTACACTAGATGGAGGTTCCTCAAAAATATGCACAGGATTTTGCAGTCATGCTAAAAATACTTTTTGATGCATGTTGAAAATATGATTGCGGTACTGACGTGAAAATGCGTCAAAGTCTGACACGGAAGAAAATAAATTTTTGAATAAAGTCATTATTTTGGTTTTCTTTGTGCACAAAAACTATACTTGTAGCTTTGTAGAATTAAGATTTAACCACTAATTTCACATGGACTATTTTAACAATGTCCTTACTACCTTTCTGGGGCTTGAACGTGGTATTTGGATTGCTGTCTATGCAGGGTTAGAGAGCTCTTGGATTTCATAAAAAAAAATCTTAATTTATGATGAACAAAGGTCTAGCAGTTTTGGAACAATGTGAGGTTAAGTAATTAATGACAGAGTTTGAATTTTGGAGTTAACTGTTTCTTTAAAGGTCCTTAATGGTTCTTAAGTGGCAATAAAGAAAATTGATTTTTAGGAGTATACTCCAAAATCTATAAGCAATAACATTAACAGACAATGTTGTCAGGATTGCAAACAAGCAACTTTTTAAATTGGTCCACAGCAGCTGAACAAAGCTTAAAATGTATTCCAAGTTTCCTGGATTCAGCCTGCTTCAGATACTGTTGGTTTGGTTCAAGGTTTAAAGTTTTTAAATATCTATGGAGAAAATGAATGGAAAATGCGTTTCCGAACTAAAGGTCCTTAAAAAAATGAGTCACTGTTGCAACAAAGGCAATACAAATAAAAGAGACCATCAATTTGAGTAACCATCAATTTGAAGTGCAGTCCCCAGCTGTCATATCTCCATTATGTTCTTGCTGCTTTGAGCCATGTTTCGCTTCTTATAGCAAGATTTGTTTTTTAAATTCATGCAATTTGTTAGAGCTCAATCACTTTTTAAACAAACAGCTGAAAAGAGATCCATCTGCTCTTGATTGTGTGCACCAGATTTAAAAGTTCCCAAATTAAATTCCTCAAACACACACATCCAGTAGTGTTTACAGTGAAGGACACGGAAGTGTTTTTTTTTCTTCTTTCTTTTTTTCATAAGTGGCATAAAATGTTTTTTTTTTTTTTTTTTTTTTTTTTTTTTTGGTGGTGTCTCTCTAAAGATTGTGTCCTTCAAGAAATTCCTGGAAAAAATGACAAAGTAAAGGCTTTTTCTGTATGACAGCAAGGCCAGTGGTAGTGCCTCTTCAAAAGAATAATTAAGCACGTGCTACTACAGCAGAACTTGTTTTCTTATGCTAAACAACTAATATTTCCAGCATTACCGGAAGCATAGTACAACTTTGATCGGAAATTGTTGTACTTTGTATTTGTTCTTGTTTGACTTTGTTGGATTTTTTAAGATCTTAAGTTATACATGTGCTCATCTGTATTTTATTTTGTTCATGAGTTTTATCTTTCCTGTCACATAATTTATATTCTTGAAGTACTCTCTCTCTCTCTCGCTCTCTCTCTCTTTCTTAAATCTTATTTTATGACTCTGAGCGGAGCTTGGGATTTATTGTAAATAGTTATCTTTTAAAATGTGTTATAAATAACATATATAATCACAGATTTTTCAAAAAATGAAACGGGCGATGAGCTGCTGTTTTATAGTATGCACTAGACTTTAAAACAATGTAAACAGCTAACAGAAAACTAGACAAACAAATCATAAGTTTTGTGATTGACAACATGAGAATGATACAATACATGTACATTACGTTAAAAATAACCATTAAAATTGCCTTGACAGGTCATATAATGTTTACCACTGTTCAAAATGTTCAGGGTCAGACATTTTATTTATTTATTTATCAAATTTCTTTAATTGGCAAGGCTGCATTAAATTAATAAAAAGCGACAGCAAAGACATTTATAATGTTCTAATTGATTTCCATTTCAAATAAATGCTGTTCTTTTGAGCACTCCAAAGAATCATGAAAACGTATCACAGTTCCCACAAAAAAACATGAAGCAACTGTTTTGAACATTGATACTAATAATAACAATAATAAATGTTTATTAAGCACCAATTAGAATCAGCATAATATAATAATTTCTAAAGGATTATGTGACACTGAAGACTGGAATAATAATACTGAAAATTCAGCTTTGCTTCAGGGGAATAGATTACATTTTAAAATAAATATTCAAATCGAAAACAGTTCTTTTTTACAACATTACTGTATTCTTTTTCAAACAAATGCAACTTGGCGAGCATCATAGATTTCTTTAAAAAGAAAGAATCTCACCAACCCCAAGGTTCTGAATGGTATGTTTGGTATTTTGTCTGTGTGAAATGCATGCATATTCTCTATATGTGTATATAACAGAGTTGATATATGTAACATGATGATTTAATTAAAACTGAAGGTGTTCAGACTCATAATGCGTGTTTAAGTCCCCCTCCTTCTGTCTGTCACTCAGTGTGATGTGGGATTTGACTTGAGTGCTGAAATTCCAGTGTGTTTTCATCTGGCGATAATTCCCGCAGATCTGCATCAGTGTCCACTGGCACCTTTGATCTTCTTAAGACTCACTGCGTGTGTGAATGTGAGCGCTCTTTCCCAGGATGCACTGCTCGAGCCAGGGAGGTAATGGGTAGTTTTGTAGGGACTTCCCAGCCACTGAAGTCATCCAGTTCAGACGTCAAAGCAAATGAAGCGTTTCTTTCAGGTGACTGAGCTTCCTCGGATCGCCTCACGACTCCCTTGTACGCCTCCACTCTTGTTTTGAGTCAGATTCCACTTGATGCAATAGTACATGACATCAGCCAGCTAAGTTCAGTGGGTTCTCCACAGGTGTCGCTTTACGGAGCTAAAAAGCTTTTTTGGCGTTAGCAAAGGCCTTGCAGTAAGAGAATTAGTGAGATTTAAAGTTAGCTGGAGAAAAATGTATGTGCTGATATAAAGAAGATGTTTCAAACTTTCTTTTTTAATACAGACAGCTCTGGAATCCGTTTGAATGGACCACAGTTTATGCTGTTGCAAATAGCTTGTAAAAAAATGTTATACATGCACATGCGACTGCAGGTGAATTGTGTGAAAATGTGCCAAGATTCTAGAAAACCATGAAACAGTTACATTAGCCAGCAGCCAATGAACTATACTGCTAGTTAAACAAATTTTAGGATTACAGCAAAATCATAAGATGAAATAATGTAAATAGCAGTATGGTACACATATGAATGCTTAAATAAATGTTTAATAATTTTCTATACTTTAAAATTTTGAATAAAAATTCACCTAATTTGAGACCCAAAAAACCCTCAAAAAACGGCATCCACTATGTACATAGCAATGGGTTCTTTGGGAAGCTGAACAAGGTTATATTCTCCTAACAACCAACAACATACTTCTTTGGAGTTATTTTTTTCTTCTCGAGCTACTCCTAAACCTACCTATACTGTGGGGTGGGGGGAGGGGGGATGGGGGACACAATACCAACCACATTGATGGGAGTGTTCTTGCTCTCGCTATGATTGATGTGTCAACATGCTCGCTCTTCTGGGAGAAGTGATAATATAAGGAATTACACCCTTCATGACGTAATGAAGTGCCATTTTCGAGAGAGAGAAATCTTATATATAGGAATAATTGACGACGGGCCGTTGAATTATAAATTTAAAAATCCACACCTGTATTTTTTTTCTAATAATTCAACTGCCCGTCGTCAATTATTCCACTTATACTATGGTTACCACACCTCAAGACAATCGATCCGATGATTAATTCAAAGGGATTTGTCCGTTTTTGTACTTAAATTGCTGTTGTGAGTAGGACTATTTCTTCTGCAACTCATCCAATGCCTCTTTTTTTTGTACCAAAACGTCATTTTAAAGCTGGTAACGGAGACTTGAGACGCTGATAGCATTCTAATCCAGTTATTAATGAAGTTATTAGAAAGATCGAGAGAGACAGACACAGACACACACACACACACACACACACACAGACGTTTGTTTTTGTGAAAAGTGGGGACATATCATAGGCGTAATGGTTTTTATACTGTAGAAACGGTATATTCTATCGCCCTTCACCAACCCTACACCTAACCCTAACCCTCACAGGAAACTTTGTGCATTTTTTTTACAAATTTCTTAAATATTAATTAAAATTAATGCAATTATATTTGCTTAATACACACACACACACACACACACATACAGTACAGACCAAAAGTTTGGACACACCTTCTCATTCAAAGAGTTTTCTTTATTTTCATGACTATGAAAATTGTAGATTCACACTGAAGGCATCAAAAATATGAATTAACACGTGTGGAATTATATATGAAATTATATATATATATATATATATATATATATATATATATATATATATATATATATATATATATATACCCTTATACTGAGTTCTTCTGTAGATGAATATGGATCAAGAATGATTTGCACAAACATAAACACATTTAGGTAGATCAGGGATTGGCGCATTCCCTTCAAAAACAAAAAAAGTAACATTAATTATCTGCGTATATATATATATATATATATATATATATATATATATATATATATATATATATATATATATATATATATATATATATATATATATATATATATATATATATATACAGGTGCATCTCAATAAATTCAAATGTCGTGGAAAAGTTCATTTATTTGAGTAATTCAACTCAACTGACTGGGTAAGCCACAAACATTCATTGCCAAAGGAGCTGGCTGCTCACAGAGTGCTGTATCCAAGCATGTTAACAGAAGGTTGGTGGAAGGAAAAAGTCTGGAATAAAAAGATGCTCAACCAACTGATAGAACCGCAGCTTCATGAGGATTGTCAAGTAAAACTGATTCAAGAATTTGATTGAACTTCACAAGGAATGGACTGACACTTGGGTAAAGGCATCAAGAGCCACCACTCACTGATGTGTCAAGAAATTTGCTGAGGCGTCTTACCTGGGCTAAGGAGAAAAAGAAATGGACTGTTACCCAGTGGTCCAAAAGTCCTCTTTTCAGATGAAAGCAAGTTTTGTATTTCATTTGGAAACCAAGGTCCTAGAGTCTGGAGGAAGGGTGGAGAAGTTCATAGCCCAAGTTGCTTGAATTCCAGTGTTAAGTTTCCACAGTGCCACAAACTGATCACCTCAATGCCACGCTGAATTGAGGCAGTAATTAAAACAAAGGGAGCCCCTACCAAGTATTGAGTACATGTACAGTTAATGAACATACTTTCCAGAAGGCCAACAATTCACAACAGTATACCTATAGTATATATCTACAGTATACCATTTAATTCAGATGCCCCTAGATAAAATATGTTTTTTATATCATTGAAATAATTATAACTGTTCAATAAGATCCCTTTTCCTGAAGGATGTTGCATCAAAACCAAATGCAATTGCATATTAGAATCAATTTGTGAGTGTGTTTTTCGGAAAAAAATTCTCTATCTCCTTTGTTATACAAGTTTAAAGAGATATATTTTCACAGAATATACCCTGCTAAACTTTATTCAGCTATATAAAAAAAGAAAGAAAAAGAGAAAGGAATAATATGTAGGTTGTGGCATGCCCCTGGACTCTGTCTGTGTGTCAGTCATTTTGTTCACCTGTGTTCTTCCCAATTGCCTCATTAAATCATGCATTTAGTTCCAGTCTGTGCATTCCTTCTTTGTTGGGCTTACCAGTTGTGTATGTGTGTCTTCCTTCCCTTCCAAGTGTGGATTTACCCTTTGTGTTGGATTTAATAAATGACAGTTTCGTTTATCCACGGCTCCTTCGTTCCTTCCGGCAGCGTATCATGACAAGTTATAGCTTTTGCAAGCAGAAGCCGGAGACAGCTGTTCATTTATTTTGGCACTGCCCTTAAGGTTTTTTTCTTTTTTTTTTCTTCTTTTTTTTTTTGCTGAAATGTCCTTAATTTTATTGTTGACATTTGTTGTTGACACATTCATACATGTAAATTATAGGATTTTTTTTTTTTTTTTTTTTTTTAGCATTTAGCATTTTTTAAATTAAGTGAAGCATTATATTGAGTCCATATTGCCCTCAAATAAACCAAAAGCTATTCAAGTTTTACACTCTTTAATGTATTCCTTATTTTATTGAATGTGTTGACATTCTGTTCATTTAAAATTGAATAAATAACTTAAATTCTAAAACTTTTTCTAAAAATTTGCTTTGGCAACAAACTGAAAAGAAATTTAACAACTGATATTACTAAAAATAAAACAAATATGAATTAGTTAGCTCCAGATATACTAGACATTTAAGAATTTCTCTACAAACAGAAAGAGAAGAAAAATGAGGGTGGAATATATAGATGACACTGTAGTGGGTTATAAAAGAGCTTGTGTATGTGTGAGCTGTAATTGTGTTGGTGGTTTTGAGGGCAGCAGCTGTTGAGTGAGTTGGCCGAGCCGTACTGTCCATTGAAAACAACAGAGCCAAACACTTTCACACACAGAGCTCTCAGTCCCACAGCAGCACTCCTCATTTTTTCCCAGCAGACTAGACAGACAGACATACACACACATACACACAGTTCTCCAGCAGATGGGCCGGTTGGGGGGATCAGAGTCCAGCTGCCCATGAAATCAGACTGATGAGTCAGCAAACGCAAGGCGACGTTTCTGCTTCTGGGGACAAAAAAAGCTAAGAGAATCATCTTGCAGGCGCTTTCATCAGCAGGTCATTAGAGCGCTGCAGCTCAAGGTGTTTGGCCGGCACATTCTTTATGCATGCTGTTACTGTCCCTCCAGGGACGGTCGGGGAATCTGAGATTGTAAATCTCATTTGTTCCGAACATGCAACGAGAAGCTGTGAATTTACAGTGGTTCAGAGGGTGTTCCTATGCACTTGCAAGACTTAATCATGGTGAAATCACTGTAATGTAAGCTTTCAGTGACGTATTTCTATAAAATTGCAGCAATGCATAAAAAAAAAAAAAAAAAAGGTGACAGATTTTGGAAGCCGAATTTTCTCGGATCAACATTTTCTTGGTCCTAATACAATACAATTTTATTTCTAAAGGACATTTAAATAATCAGGGTTGGACAAATTGATTTCCAGTTAAAATGCAATTTCAAAAGTAAAATATAATATAATTATATATAAAATATTAACTTATTTTCATATTTAAGGTATAGCTGAGGGTTAGTTTGGGCTTAAAAGTAGCAGATTTATTTCAACCAATAAAAAGTCTGATCAAATATGCTTTCCATAGTTGTAAAAACATTTTGATTTAAACACTTATTATTAAAGGGGTCATCTGATGCTCATTTTCCACAGGGGATATGATTGTTTAGGGTCTTAATGAAAAGTATTACATACTTCAGTTAAAACTTCTCAATGGTAGTGTAAAAAACACTCCTTTTTACCTTGTCAAAATCAGCTCAGTGTTGTGCTAAATAGCAAGTTTCAAGTAAACAGTCTCTCTAAGAGCAGCTTGGAAAAGAGGGGTGGGGTCAGCAGAGCTCATTAACATTTAAAGTGACATGCAATGAAACAGCTTGCTGTAAACAGAGCTGTTTTCGACAGGGTAAAAAGGTGTTTTTTACACTACCATTGAGAAATTTTAACCAAACTACGTTAGAGACCTTTCATTAAGACCCTAAATAATCATATCAACTTGTGGCAAATGGGCATCTGATGACCCCTTTAACAGCCTTTAGCTTTTTACTTTTTACAATTGTATTTCGGCTTCAAAATGAATTAAGTTGTGTTTAATTGTGAAAGCTATTTTGGTAAATAAAAGATGTATAAAGTCTATAAACTTTTATTGGTGACAGAGCTTATTTTCTGCAATTATCCAAAAACAGTGGGAAATTCCTATTAGACTTAAGTTAAGGGATCAGGATGATGCTAACTTACAGGGACATATACATATATATATATATATATATATATATATATATATATATATATATATATATATATATATATATATATATATAAAGATTAATGTTCTGACACCACAACAGGGACACAATGACATTAAAAAACGCATTAAACATAGATAAAGTTCATCTGAGCAGATAAGGCTAAGTAAAGATCCAGACTGCTTTTTGATGAGCTATTATGGTTCTTTGAACATTAAAAATGTCCTTTTTGTTATATTGCATGTTCTTCAGATAAGATCAGAGAACTGGTTCAAGGTTTCATCCATTAACAGAGTGAAACCCTCCCGGATTCTTTGCAGCACTAGTCATGGATGTTTTAAAAGAACAGTTTAGCTTAGTAAGGTTCTCTTATCAAAGCAGTAATGCAATAAAGAAGAAAAAGGGGGAAAAAATTGCATTTTATAAAGGCAAATGTGAGACATTTTGTGCAAGGAACCAAGTGTCAATCTATAAATTTTCCTCTATGGTATTGTTACAAAGTGTATTTTTGTACTGCTAGTGTTTGTGGACTTCCACTTGATTGGTTTCTTTTGTTAAAACCTCCTATTATCTTTCTGTACCAGACAGGTTAACTTCAAAATCGTTCACATTCTTTGTATCCAACCACCATAATGAAAAAAAAAAAAAAAAGAAAAAAAAAAAAAAACATTAAAACATTACAAAACACAGTCTGTCAAGTGTTTCCTGCGTTTATTGTGTCTTGAGCATCTTGACGTCTGGGCATGAATTCCTGTGAACGTGTTACAAACAGCCAGTAAATCTTCTGCTTCTCTAATATGAGTCAGATTAATACATGCACTGAATCTCATAGTTCACTCCTACAGCTGCTTTTGATTATCTTACAAATTACTGTTTATGGAAGAAAGCCAGTGGCTCTTTTTTTAAGCATAAAAGAGTTATTCACGGTTCAAAATAAAGGCCACAATTAGAAATAAAAAGGGTTTTCCAGTCTGATGTCATAAGAGAAACATTATTCTTAAGAGTGTTATGTAGAAAACATTTATGTTTTGGTGCTTTAAAGAACCCAGACACCAAAACACAGATCTGAAGAACCTATTATGTCAATGCAGAACTGTACATCTTAAAAATGATTATTTGTCAAACCCTAAAAGTTGCAGGGAATAATAAAGAACTGTTAAAATCATCTCACAAGGTCTCACTGCTTATAGTCTTCAGGGAAAAGAAGAAGAAAAAAATCACAAATGAGGTCTTTAAAGAGATTAGGTTGAGAGTAAATTATCTGCCAAATTATCTGTCCAGCTGATGTTTCACCAGCAGAGAGAGAGAGAGAAAAAAAGTAATAAGTAAAGTAATTTCACACATAAGTTTCAATGGAAATGTCATATGTATCTCAAACTTTGCTTGATTTTACAGCAAAGTACTACACACTGTGATCAAATGTCTCATCAAATTCTCATCAAATTCAATGTCTTAATCACCGGAGCTGCTACAGTATCTGCATTTTATATCTCTGTACTAGGGGGTGTCACAATACCTAAAAAATAACAAATAAAACACACACACAAAACAACAAAACAATAATTTAATATTAACTCCTTTATTTAAACCATTTAACATTACAAAAACAACATTAGTGACACTTGGCCTTTAAATGAAAAATGAAGGCTGGTATTGTATTTTTTAAATGTAAGTATTGATTTGCTACTGAAGTAATGGTACTCTTGACAACACAATACTATACTATTGTCTCACGTGTATCTATTTTAAGATTTTCTAGGGAATTGATAAACATCCAAGATGAAGTTGAGAACTCCATTAAACCTCATGTAAGCTATGAAAGTGCTACTACAAAGGCATACAAGTTTCCACATGTTTGTGGTATATAAAAATGCATGCAGAATGAGAAAAATGAAATCCATTTAATGCTAAAGCAATGAGTTGTTTTCATTCTTCTGTTTTTGTAAAGATGAGTACTGCTAACATATTGCCCTGTAGAAAAGCAGATTGTTCCATGACCTGTTCAGTTCTGTCAACTGTGAAGATCAACATATCTTTACTCTCCTCTTTCTCTGCTTCTCTCTCACTGCACTTGAAATCTTACACCGTCTAACACCTGTTCAGTTGTTCTTACAAGCGTTTCACTGCCGTCTCCATGTCAGTCTTTCTTCTTTTACTATCTTTCTCCCTCTATCTTCCTCCTTACTTCTACATGTTGCACTCTTTTTCTGAAATCGGGCTGTAAAAAATAAGTTTTTACAACCTGATTTCATGAGAAAACATAACTATTTTATGAGGTGAGGTGTATAGAAAGGTACGATTGAAACAAAACTGTAAGCATGAAGGTCCATCTCTAAATCTCACCATCAGTAAGATGAAAGCAGATCATACGAAAGTGAATGAAATTGTATGAATTCGCCAAAACGTAAAATTCACATGAATTGGCTACACTGTAAAATAGGAGAGTGCTGGATATTTGTGGTACTTTTAAAAACTGAAGTAGACAGCTTGCATGACTTTTTGAGTTCAATCCATCTCTGTAATCATTTTAAGTAACTGTGTTGACTGAAACTTAAATGTCAAGTTGCCATGACTTATAAATAAACATCCCTCGCACACCTGGGCGATTATGACCAGGTGCATTCAATACGAAAAAAAAAAAAAAAAAAAAAGTAAAATTTACTGTGCTTTCTTATGAAACGTAAAATTACCAAATACCAATTTTGAATTAGTAACTCTGAAGTTTAAAGATTTTCATTGAAACTTTTATATATAAAAAAACAAACAAACAAAAAAACAATGAAATACCTTTAAAACCGCACACAGAGACCTCAAGAAATCACAAGACAAGAAGTTGTTTTTTGACAACAACGAATAAAACAAGTGATTTATGGACTACACTTGTCCACAAATATACTTTTTTTATTACAAAAATGAATTTTTTTCTTTCAGTTTTGCCCTTTTGTCCACACTTAGATGGCGTTTTTGTCAATGAAAACCAAGTTTTCAAGAGCAGAAAAATTTGAAAACGTAGTGTTCACATTGTAGTGAAGTGTGAAAACAGAGGTATTTGAAATGATGATGCATTTAGTCATGTGATACATATAACACCAATAGACATCAATGATTATACCAGTATTTGCCTGATACCTGCTGAAAACTTTAACACAATTGCTAGATACTCTGTGTTACTTTGTTCAGTTTTTACCTGCAAAGATGACAAAAAAATTAACTCAAAATTGCTGCCCTGCAGCAAAATTTGAGGGCAGATACATTTTAGTCCAAACATATATTGGTGCATCATGAATTTTTTAGCGTTTCAGAGTGGATATAAAATATTTTGGAAAAGCTAGTGTGGATTGAGAGCATTTTCAAAATGAAAATGACCTTTTCAAATATTTCCAGATTAGTACAACGTTGCTTATTTCTGAAGCAATATTTTTGATCTAAGAATTATTTTACATTCTCTCAGCCTGTGGTTTCCTTTATTTTTCCTTCTCTTTCTCTCTCTCTCTTTCTCCATGAAAGCATGTCTTTGTGGTTGTGTCTTTGGGTTCAGCTCTCGCCCTTTTCATCAGCAGATATTTGAAATCTAACTAACCCTATTCATGGTCTGCCAGCTCAGCCTGCGCTCAGCCGGCGTTCATGCAACACAACACAGACAGCTCGGTGCGGGGGAATCTCAGGAATTCGGGCCAGGAGACGCAGGCGGCTGACAGCTGGTTCCAGCACTTTTTTCTCTGTCTCACTGTACGGCAACAGCTCACCGACCACCAACCACCACAGCTCGGCACCATCTGTACACCTATCGTGTTCTGCTCAGATCTGACGATAGTCAGACTTTCCCAGGTTTAGCATTACAGCCTGTACTTTTATGTAGCTTCTTACGGAGCGTCCTGATACTGAGTGGCTGACGGTTTCTGACATTAAATGCTCAACTGAGCTAATTAGGATCATCTACGTTCTGGTATCAGTACATCATATTTTGTCTGCAGATTTCTGATCAAGGTCCAGAACAGTACCAGCTAGTTTAGTGAACAGATGGGGAACCGGAGACGAACGCAGATGCTAGCGGACGCTAACACGCTAACATTTATGCATTTGGCAGACTCCTTTCTGGTGCTGGACTTTGAAACTGTAGTTTGCCAAGCTAAAAGCTACTCATAATTTTAAGTAAATTATCCTTACAGCTACACTATAACAAAATTAGCTGATTGGTACACTCTCAGAAAAAAATAAAAATAAATAAAAGGACAAATCTGTCAGTGAGGCCTACTACTAAAATGGATTACTTTTGCACTTACATGCTTTATATACTTATGTATACTTTACACACAATTTGTATGCAACCTTTAAAGTACTAACATGTCATTTAGTGGTAAATAAGGTACAAAGATGTACCATTTTGCTTTAGTTCATAACAATAACTACATATAGCATATAATAACGATCGGTTGTAATCTTATAAATAAACATCATAATATATATATATTTAAATATATATTTATCTTAATTAGGGTATCAATTAAAGCACATTTACATTTACTTTACATACATTTACAAAAAAAAAAAAAAAGCAAGAAAGAGCAATGAACATTATCTAAATATTTATTATTAAAAAAAAAGACCCAAAATGCAGCTTAAACACTGAACCCATACACTATCAGGCTTTCCACATATGAGTAGTATTGGAAATAAAGAATTGGTTATTATTTAGACCTGAATCAATCAATCAGTTGCAATCAGTTTATTTTATGACTAGTTCTGGGCAATTATTTGAAAAGAATGGTTTATTTTCTTGGTTTCTTTTCATTGATTTTGAACAGACAGTAGTACAAATAATAATTGTAAAAAATCCACCTACATGTGAAAATACTAAACATTTTTACATCAAGTTATATATATATATATATATATATATATATATATATATATATATATATATATATATATATATATATATATATATATATGGTCATAATAAAATGTAAGTTACATTTTCATGACTGAGACTCTCAGTATACTGGGTCTTTTGACAACACTATACATATATATACATCTGCAGTACATATACAAACAAGGAATAAATTCTTGAAATATATTTGATTTAGTTTACATATAAACAAGGAGAAAAAAACAGTTTGACACGTAATGTTGCTTATTTACGCTGGGACTGTGCTTAGTTTGTTCACAGAAAATAAACTCAAATGACAGAAAGCGACATCCTATTTGTTTTCTTTATTTTACAAAAGCACAATATTTTGTTATCATTGTAAGTGTACACAAATAAAAGCAGACCTTACAGTGATGCATTATTAATAAGATAATAAGTGTTTAAAGTTGATTCTGCTGGTATAAGGAAACAGTACACTGGTATAAGGAAACTCAGTACACGCTGCACTCTCTCTCTCTCTCTCTCTCTCTCTCTCTCTCTCTCTCTCTCTCTCTCACACACACACACACACACACACACACATACACACATACACACAAAACACATCAGTTCCAGAATTGCTAACTTGACAGCACAGTTGGAACTTTATCAAAATAAAATACAGTGAACCAAACATCAGCGTGCCCACCTTCACCTTTGTCACAGCTGGAACATGACTGAAGTACAAAGCCTAAAATTTACATTATACATAATAGTTTAGCATTCAGATACGATACATCGCAAATATGGAAATATTATGGACTATTTGGATTTGTGCCGAATGAGAGGGGTAAGATACACGAGCACAAAACAGTTTTCATTTTCACCAAACAGTTGAGTGCAAAAGCTTTTAAAGTGAACTCCTCTGTCAGTCTGTGAGTGACGGACTCAGAATCAGCGCATAGGCTGTATCCAAAAACTGAACAATGCTGCCTTTGGAGGACACATTCCAAGGTAGGAAGGCATCAAGGCACGTCCGAATAAAATTTTCGCTTCAGTTTCTGTCTTCTTATATGCCTTCATCTAGCCGATTTTTGAATGCAGCATAGATGTATCCTTTGCTGCCTTTGATATCCCATAATCCTGTGCATTCGATTCTTTGACAGTTAAACCAAAGATGTCATCTGAAAGTTGCGGTCGGTGGCCAGTTTGTGTATGAATGTATGTTTTTGGTAAATGTTTTCCACTTTTTATGTAATTTCTAGCGAGAAATAAATATTGCAGTAATGAAATATCCCCTTAGTTGTCACCAAAGCTCTCTTTATTTTGCTGTAGATCATTAAACCATTACTCTGCCTCAGAAGCCTGTCCGAAATCAGTTTCATGAGGTGCCTTCATGCAAAAACGCTGCCTGCAAAGTCATTGACTGGCAGCAAGGCAACAAGTAACCTGCCTAAGTTTTCTGATACAGCTTCGGTCACTGTCTAGTGGACTTTGTTTTAAAGTGTGCACCTCATGGCATTCACTGGTGGCAAACATATATATATATATATATATATATATATATATATATATATATATATATATATATATATATATATATATATATATATATATATATATATATATTATATACGTATTATTATTATTATTTAAATATTAATAAAACTATAATAGTATACACTAATGATTGTAGTATATCAATGACACTAATCAATTACTAGGAACTATTTTCCAGTCTTTGTCTTTCTTCATAATTATTGAATGAATTATTAACTGTTACTGAACAAAATGCCATGCACAATGCAGTGTGACAATAAACAGCAAATTTCAAGCTAGACTGTTTCGAAAGCCACTGAATTTCTATCATAACTTATAAAAAAATAAAGTTAATTTGTTTCTATCACTATACTTTTGACTCCCTGAAACTAACTTACATTTACAGTTCAAGCTCAGTGCATTTCTCATGTTTTATGGAGCAGCAGGGTTTATAAGAGAACATCTGTGTGGAATGTACTAGTGGGTTGTAGAAGCCAAATGGCCACACTTTGGCACAAACTTAAGAGTGTCAGCAGTGAAGTGCAAACAACCAGTGCTGCCATCCGCATTCGGCTGCCTGTTTGCCAGCTGCAGACAGAGGAGCCCTTAGAGAAATGCTAGAGGAAAAATTTGTCCTGCATATAAGACCAAAGAAAGTTGTTTTTATGAATGGAGAGGCCTTGAGACTTCTGGGAGATCGGAAGTCATGTTTACCCACAGGATACAGATGAAATTACACAGGAGATCCTAACTGACAGCATTTGGAGATCCAGCTCTCTGGAAATTTCTAACACCTTCCTGTTCCAATTTGTCTTTATTATATAGAAAGAATATTATCCTGAACTTTAAGGTCTTTACGGGTTACTAATGTAAAGGTCTCTTCAAACAGACAGATTATTGTCTGCTGTGCTGAGAGAGAATGAGTCTGTGTTTGCCGCTCACATGTGTGATTAATTTGCCATGCAAGAATATGGCAAACGTCCCACCACAACAACACAGCCATATTGGAAGATTGTGTTTGTATAATACATCAAAAGCAAAGGAGAAACGCGTTCAGACAAATAATAAAACTGCTGTGAACAGAAAGTTACGCTTACTTATGCAGTACAAAAGTACTGTGCTGGTAACGTGTCACAATGATGGTATCAGGTGGTAATACCGTCATACCATATCAAAATAATGGTATTTTGATATGGTACTCTTGTAGTAAATGGTTGTCAGATATACCATTGAAAAGTAGTTACCTGAAAGAGCCATTTTACCTGATTTAACCTATAAAAATGAGTTTTGTTGGAATAAATTAATACATTTAAGTTGATTAAGCGATGCTAAATTACATTTTATTACTATTATTATAATTTGAATGAAACCAGATAATTTAAATGCTACCATTTTCAGGTTAGCTTTTTTTTTCTTTTCTTTTTTTCTATTGCAAAAAAATCTATTGCAATATATACAAAAAGATAATAAAGTCCAAAATACGATGGAAATATCATTTTTTAAGTGCTTTGACTTGCTTCTTTTAAGTGACCTGACATTTAATTTAAAGTCTGAGTTGTTGCTGCTGCTGATAAGTTAAGGTGTGTAATGAAAACAAACGAATTAACAAATGAAAAACCTTTTAGCTCTTTCTCTTTATTCTGTGGCAGAATCTAAGTCTCTTTATCGTATTTACAGCACTGGAAAAGAACAAACTCGCTGCTGTCTGACCTGTTGTCATTTTTCTAATATGCCATAAACAGTTGTGAAGATGCACAAGATGCACTTTCTTTGCATAAATTAGTTTGGATAAACCTCCTAAGAGTTCATTTCCGTTCAGAAATAGAGGTTGAGGAGATATTATGTTGATAAACACACCCACGCACATTCACTTGCACTGTAATGAAAGGCTCATGGGTAATAATAACCGATGGTAATGTGCACAGAGAGAGATATGAGGTACATGTCCTCTGGAACTCCATGTTTGACAGTTTTATTGCTGTTAATGAAACGCATGGCATGGGAGTATTAAGCCGTCATCAAATTGACATCCTTAATTAAAGTGGCAGCTTAATTAAAAATCCAATTAACTGTGAAACTCTAATGAATAGAAAAATGCAAAACGCAAGACTTGACCTTCAAATCGGACTGCTCCAGATTTCAACATGCCAACAAAATGCATCTTAAATGAAGTTGGAATCTGGAACTGCAATGTTGCCCTGAGACACAATAAGAGAGTGTGAGGTGGCTGATTTAATTAAAACCTGATATTTAATTGTTATGACTGATGGTGTTTAAGAAATGTCAACACATCAAAACTAAAAAAATAAGATGCATGAAGCAACTGGCATGACTGGAGCAGACTTTTAAAAGAGCAAAAATAAAAAAATCCAGTGGCTCGATTTTAACAATCTATAAGTGCATGGTCTAAAGAGGACAGCGCAGTTGCACTTAGAGCATTTTCATATCCACTTTTGCTAGTATAACGATGGAAAAAATGGTTGGCGCTCCCACACATGGTCTAAAATGGTTGTCCCTATTCTCTAATGAGTAATGAGTGTGTTTTTGGCATGTTTGTGTGCTGCTGCACGTTCCTGAGTGTAATAAGCAAAGTGAATGCATTTTGTGGACCCGCCCAGAGGCACATTTTCTTCTAACGCGCACTTTAAATACATTTTGCGCCATTGATTTTAGATTATGCTTATTAGCTATTTTGAAGATTGACAACACTATTACTCATTCACTGTCATTATATTACTTGGATCTTGTTAAATCCCTTGCCTTATTAGAAAACACTATTATTAATAGCATTATTATTTATTAATAGAATGCTTATTTGACAAAACTACATTTCCCATAATTCACATCGGTAGCACAAGACTATTAAATACTCAGATAAAGCATCATTTACCTGATTACCAGCTTTTTCTGCTTCATCTCATTGTACTAGCATAAAAAAAAACACTTTCTGTCAATGCTGATAATTGAAAACAAAAGAAAGAAATATGAAATTGCCCAATGTTTCAAACTGGTTTGACTAGTCAAGTGAATAAAATCACTCAAACACACATCACAGCATAAATATGAAAACTCATAAATAGGAACTTTCCAGGATGACAATGAAATCATTCCTTATAACGGGATGTTAGTAACTAGCATATTTTAAAATAAAAAAAAGGTATTCATTAGAAGCTATCCAGTAGGCCTACTTGTTCAAGATGATGTGACTTTTTTAAAAAATAAGTTCCTTTACTGTAAAACCTTTTATTTTTTATTTTTTTTCTGTAATCCTTTCAAATGGTGCATTTCTAGTTAATCTTATCTGCCTTCAATAAGAGCTGATCCACTTACAGGAAGGAAATGTTTCTGGGGGATATGAAAGCTGGAAAAAATTACAGAATCTCTCTCTCTCTCTCTCTCTCTCTCTCTCTCTCTCTCTCGTCATGCTCTGATTATCTCTCTTTTGTCAGTGGCTGTTGAACACAGAGGGCTTTGGGAAACCAGTGACTAGAAAATACCGGCGAGGACTGTGAGTCCTCCACAGACAGTCACACCGTCCACTGCTCTAATAATCGAACTAATGACCATGCTAATTATGAGAAAGCTGCTCTGGTGGATACTTTGCGAGCTGCTATCAGTTCTCACGCATCAGTGACCAGAAAGTAACACCTGCTATATTCAGTCTCAAGCCAAATGAACAGAGAGCTGATGCTTTCTAAAAAAAATTATTTATTATTAGGTGAAGATCTATTCAGTTGAAGGATTATACCAAAACACACTACCATGTCAAGATTGTGTCATAATAATACAGACCCTCTTTCCTTTGTCGCAGTCAGTTACAATTGATTGCAATTTCAGACAGTGATTCCAAACATGCACACTATATACGTAGGGTGATTTTATGTGGTTCTTTACAAAAAAAAAAAAAAAAAAAAAGTCAACACTTTCATAAACTTCTAAGTTTCTGCCCTTTAATTACAAGTTCAAAAACTATCCAAACCATTTGTCTAGTGGAAAACACAGGTAATTCTGCCACGAAACACGTCTTTGGTTTTCTCTGTTGGCTAAAATAGCATTAGCATTCAGTTAGCCAAATTAAGTTAGACCAAATTATATTAGGTTTCCCTGTATTCAGCTTCTCAGATATGTAACCTGATCTTCTTCAGCCTCACCAAAGCAGAAACAGTCAGTTATTCATGCCCCACTGAAGCATTTATTCATTTAGCATCAGGTGCTTGTGCTTTGGGCTTCAACAAACCCTGCTGGACGGCGACTTTTATGACTGAACGCCCGCCGTCGCTCACAATAAATAACCCAGAGCACAGGGTCCGGGATAAATAGAGTGACTCTAGATCAGTGTGGAGAAATGATAATAAAGGCCTGGCTACATGTTTGGCGAATCGGCGGGTCTATAATATCGAATATGAGCGGTGAGAACAGATGGGGAGGTGTATAGTTGGGTCTTCTGTCATATCGCGTTTATGCTGGCCAAGTGCCATTTTCCTTTCACTCTGCCCTTTAATCATAGCTATAATGAACAGCCCCTGGGCTTCGGCGATTGTAATGTGATGATACGATGGAAGATGGAAGACAGAGAATTGGCTGTATAAAAGGTGACAGACTGCGGTCACCCACCGTTTGGACTTTTATTATATTCGCTTTCTGCCTTCCTGTAATGCTAAGAGGTGAAGACATTTCAGTATTTGTGATTCACATGGGACACATTGGTGCATTAAATAATTTTTTTTTTTTTTTTTTTTTTTTAGCAAACTAATATAAAATCATGTCCGTACATGCCAGTAAGCTATGAATACTTAGGTACTTTTCCATGCAGTTCGGTCGCTTGGTCATCTGTCAAAAAGGTGTTTAGCAGCATTTAGAGAAAAGAGCATTTAAAAAGCATTCAATATGAATTATGTATACATTGTAATTTCTCTGAAATTTTCTCTCTAGTAATCAGTTATGGTGCATTTGTATCAGATTAAGTTGATAACATTTGGTTACAAAAGTGATGTTTGCAACGCTAGTCAAACTTAGCAAGGGGTCATTCAACACATCATTTTTGCAGTCTATCCCACACTCTCAGAGAAAAAAAAAAAAAAAAAAAAACCTAGGTAAAAAAGCTGTCACTGGGACATTACCTTTTCAAAAGGAACACCTTTAGACCTTATTTAACCCTAATGGCTGAATATTAGTACCTTAAAGGGGTTGTGGCTAGCAGGGATACATCTAAAACCGGAAGCTAGCAATAAATAAAAAGTTCTACAAGATAGTAATTTATTAACATCTACACCTACCCCAACCCTAAACCTACTCCTTACAATAATGCAAAAGCAGTCATATTTGTTGTGCAGTGTGACAAAAATTACACTATACTGATGTTAGCATGGCCAGTAGACAAATCTGTATATCATCTAGCCTTAACCCCTTAAAGGTACATATCATTACCCAAAGTGTACATATCTAAACCATAAGTGCCTTTTGAAATACTCGTTCCCCAAGGACAGCTTTTGTACCATTTTTTTTTTTTTTCTGAGAGTGCAGCTAACAGAAAACATTATTTACAGGTATATGAAACTTTTAGAAACATTCAAAAGTGACATACCCATAATGTTTACTAAATGATCAAATTAAATGTTTCCTTAACATTAGAATAACCAAGAAGAAATATATATATATATATATATATCAATTTTTAAACCCTGGACTTTTTGAACATCGTTAAATAACCATTTTCAGAACTTAATTGGAATACTAGCAAAACGTATTATGGGTACGTCTTTTTGGTAGCTGCAATTTAACTTTGTAGCGTAATTTGAGAACTTTGATAGAGTAGGATTAACCCAATCTCATGGGAAATGTACAAACATACAAAAACGTACAAATTAATTTAAAAAAAGTAGCCCCCAAAATATTAAACTTGTTTTAGATGATCAGTGGATATCTTTCAGATTGTTTGTCCGACAATGTAATTGTATGACATGAAATAAAGTGCTAATTTGTATATGACTGCATATGTGGTACTTGGAAAAGAGCTGCACAGAATGTTTCCTTTTGTATTCCAGAAAGAAAGTCTTAGCATGACATGAAGATGAGTGAGTGATGGCAGAATTTTAATTTTTGGGTGAACGATCCTGTCGGCATTTAGAGATGTCTCCCCTTCTTCCCACCTGCTAATGTTTTTAAATGTTGCCTTACAGGATCATTTAACACTTTCATCTTCATAAAATGTAATTCATGCATTAGCTGCATGCTAAATTATGAACAGCATTGAACAAGCTCACAAAGAGCCTTTGGCCCATTGAGCAAACCACAGCTCTGCCTGGAGCTGCTCGCCACGGTAATTTGATTCACCTAGACAGAGTGTGATGGAATTTAATAACCTGAACAGCGATGATGTGTGTCCGGAAAGAGGAAGGCAGCGAGTTTCTCCAGGAATCTGCAGGCGAGACTGAACCCACAGGAATGTTGAGCGCTTTTAGAAAAAACACGGCTTCTCTCTCGATACCAAAATTACATAAAGTTTGAACAATCACATACTGTGCTGAGCTCCATATGAACGTGGATATCTAATGTTTTGGAATTGGAAATCAAGAGCAGGATGCTATAGAAGCCTGTTTCCGTCATAAAATAAAATAAAAAAAATAGAAAAAGGAAAATTGTGACATTTTATTTCTGGTTTTATATCTCATAATTCTGACTTGTTTCTCACAATTCCAAGTTATAAACACAATTCTGAGAAGAAGAAAAAGTCAAGATTACAAGATATGTACTCAGAATTTTGACTTTCTTTCGTTTATACAGTATCTCACAGTTCTGGCTTTTTCTTAGAATTTTCAGTTTACATCTTGCAGTTCAGTTCAGTTTTTTTTTTTTTTTTGGTTGCAAAGTTATCAAAAATAAATAATTTCAAAGAATCAAAGAGTATGATAAAGAGTTTCATACTGTATGAATCTACATTAAAGAAAAAACAGCAGCAACCACATGGTTTTCAAACGACATACGGGTGAGTAACAAAAATGTCCATTTTGGGGTGAACTATTCCTGCAACTGACCACATTTAGTCACGTTTTTGAGTTAGAACACAAGTTGTTTGTAATAATATGCAATCTGTTGGATTTCACACCAACTGTGTGTCATGGAGAGATCCTGTTTTAAGGTTCTTTGAGGGGGAAGTGTGAGATCTTTCTCAGATCCTCAGGAGACATCGATATGTGCTGGATGCTACTGTGTGTGAATACTTTCGACTCAGTACCAAGTGATGCCAAACACAGCTCTGGATAGAGATGTCTACACTGATCTATTATTTCCTATTTGAAATAATGAATTTCACCAAGCTGGGAACTCTGTTACAGTTTAGCAATTCTGTACAACAAATATATGCCCATTTATTTTTCAGCTTCAGGCAAAATAGCCAACAGATAGGGTCCAAAATTAACTTTACGCCTCACCTGCCAATGCTGAGTGAATTCAGAAAATTTACAGGCATTGGAACTAAAATGATTTAGTATAGATTTTTGCTTAGCACAGCAATTTTGTGACAAACAGAGCAGCATTATATAAAAAACATGGAAAATCTCTCTGTGAAATTGCACTCATTGTTACTCACTGCAGATTCCTTTCCAAGGCCAGGGTGGATGTTTAGATTTTTTTTCTGGGAAGTTTTGTTAACTCTATTCCCCCTCAAGCATTCGTGTGTCGCTGTGATAAGGCTTAAAGATTGGACAGGTGGAATATTGTGAAATCAGTGAGCACTAGTGAATAAAAATGTCAATAAATAGTGTGTGTGTGTGTGTGTGTGTGTGTGCGTGTGTGTGCGTGCGTGTGTGTGTGTGTGTGTGTGCGTAATCTATGTAAAATAATATTTAGTATTATGTCATATGTCAAACCATCTACAGAACAAATAAGAATTCCACTGATAATTTTCCTAGTAGACACAAATAGGATTGTGTGGGGTTTTCAGGACAACATTGGCGAATGAAAATGGGGAAAAAAAGTAAAGTTGCAGATTCAGCTCCGTCTGTTTCTTTGGAACGCATCAATGGCTTTTTGTGTGGCTGCAGCGTGATCAAAGGAATCAGCTCACGTTGAAGAGCTACTTGTTCTGTAAGTCTGAGGATGTGTACAATTACAGGTGATTATGCTTTCTAAGTGTCCTGTCCAATCAAATTCCTCCATTCAACGAGACACTTTTCTGAGCTGTATGTATGTGTGAATATTTTTTTCTGTACGTGAAACATTAACCTCCCCCAACAGGTATGCCAAAGTTGATCCTATCCAAAAACCTCCCACGGCTCTTCCAAATATGTAAATAGGTAAGTGCTATTGCTGACATTCGATCATGTCATTTCTTGCCTCCCAAAATGCCCAGAAATTTCCCTCTGGTACTCGTGCTTCTAAATCGAGTCGAGATATACTGTTGACACACACACACAGCATACAAATATGACAGTAGATTGAATTATACAGATGACCTGTCACATATAACGTGGGGTTCAATGCAAGTGTGATTGAAATTATATTTCCTATACACATGTTTATGTTTCGCAAGAGTGACAGAGCAAAAGAAGGAGACAGAACGCACAACTAGAAGTGTCAGAGGATATGTTTAGAATGACATAACTATTTTTGAAAGACAGCAGAGTGTGTGCATGTGTGTATCTGTATGCATTGAATAACTGGATGACAAAATATATTTGCAGAAGACACACCATATAATACGATATCTCAATGTAATTTGCTCAGTTTGACCTTTCATTTCCCGTGTTACCGCATCTACTACATTTCGCAATGTCATTCTTGACTCATTATTTGCTCAGACAGTGACATTTCTAAACAAAATTTACTGTAAATATATCCATACTTATTTCCGAGAAGACAAGTGGACACGCTTACTGGATTAACTGTAAAACGTAATGAGATCTCAGAATGACAAACAACTTTGAAATGTCTTATACTGCATACTGTTTCACAAAATTAAAAGATTCTGTTAGAATATATTATATAAATCATGCTGAATAGCGTAGATTTATAGTTTATAGTGTCCAAATAGAATGTATTTTAAACACTAAGTCATTAAATATTACTTATTCTTATAATTTTTTTAAACAGCTCAATTTAGTGATTACAATTACCAATCATTTAATTTTCAATGGATAACCTTCTATTAAATTGGTAATCCATTCCAAATACATCCAAACAATCCTGATGACCCAAACACAAACCCGAACTGGATTACATGTACGTAGCTGAAAAGTCTATGTGAGTATAAAGTCATTTTGTCTAAGTACAGTGAGGGTGCAAATGAGAAATGCTGGGCTCATACTGTGTGACATGATCTGAGAGCAGGCCGCGGGCTCCAGGCCACATTTGATAATACCATAATACAGCTCTGCCCTGCACTGAGCCTGCAGTTGGGTAGGCCATGAATCATCACATTAGCAATCCTCTCTATGGGAGGAAAAAGATCTTACACTTCATTCTCTCAGACTGCGGTGAAAAAAAAACAAAAAAAAAAACACTCTGTTGGAACAGCTGCAGGGCAAGATTGGGAGGATTGTGAAGGTCAAAACCTGAGGATAATACACATTAAACTATCCTGAAACTCCACAACCATTTGTTCCTTTCGTTCATGAGAGACATTTGCTGGAGTTCTTATCAGATTCCTCAGATGTTTGTTTCAGGTTGTTTGAGACCAATGAGCCTTGCTATGGCAGTGACGGAAACCTGATGCCTTTTAATTTTAGCCACTGGCCCCCAAAACGTAGTTTTGGCCATTGTAAACCTGACAGCACACGTTAAGGTATTATACTGCAATATGCAGCTCCCTGTCAAGATAGAAACATAATCTAGCCCTTCTTTTCTGGAATGCAAAGTAAAATGAATCACAGAGAACAAAACATCAAAGCTAAACAGGGTATGAAGACATGCCCACACGAAGGAATGCATCTTCTCTGCATGACTAAAACTGCTACCTTTACTTTGGTAGCTGTAAAAATTAGCATTTTTTCCTTTAGTGAGTGGCAATACCATCTGAAAGTATTGCTTTTTTAAAAAATAATTTAAAAACTTTATCTGGATGCATTTAAATGTATTTACATTTAAAGAAAGTGGCAATAAAGACATTAATAATATCAAAAAAAAAAAAAAAAAAAAAAAAAAAATACAGGTGCATCTCAATAAATTAGAATGTCATGGAAAAGAACATTAATTTCAGTTATTTAACTCAAATTGTGTTAAAACTTATGTATTAAATTCAGTGCACACAGACTGATGTAGTTTAAGTCTTTGGTTCTTCTAATTGTGATGATTTTGGCTCACATTTAAAAATCCACCAATTCCCTATCTCAACAAATTAGAATACTTCATAAGACCAATTGTAGTGAATTGTTGGCCCTCTGGAAAGTATGTTCATTTACTGTACATGTACTCAATATTTGGTAGGGGCTCATTTTGCTTTTATTACTTCCTCAATTCGGTGTGGCATGAAGGTGATCAGTTTGTGGCACTGCTGAAGTGGTATGGAAGCCCACATTTCTTTGACAGTGGCCTTCAGCTCATCTGCATTGTTTGGTCTCTTGTTTCTCATTTTACTCTTGACAATACTCCATAGATTCTCTCTGGGGTTCAGGTCTGGTTAGTTTGCTGACCAGTCAAGCACACCAACACCATGGTCATTTAACCAACTTTTGGTGCTTTTGGCAGTGTGGGCAGGTGCCAAATCCTGCTGGAAAATGAAATCTGCATCTTCAAAAAGCTGGTCAGCAGAAGGAAGCATGGATTGCTCCAAAATGTCTTGGTAATTTGGTGCAGTTACTTTGATTTTCAAAAAACACAATGGACCATAACATTGCCATGACATTGCTCCCCAAATCATCACAGACTGTGGAAACTTAACACTGAACGTCAAGCAACTTGGGCTATGAGCTTCTCCACCTTCCTCCAAACTCTAGGACCTTGGTTTCCAAATGATATACAAAACTTGCTCTCTTCTGAAAAGAGGACTTTGGACCACTGGGCAACAGTTCAGTTCTTCTTCTCCTTAGCCCAGTAAAGACGCCCCAGTAGTGGCTTAAAGGGTTAGTTCATCCAAAAATGAAAATTATGTCATTAATAACTCACCCTCATGTCGTTCCAAACCCGTGAGACCAAACCCATTTATGATGTTTTTCTTTTTCTTACCTTTCTGGACATGGACAGTAGACCGTACACACAGTTTCAATGGAGGGACTGAGAGCTATCGGACTAAATCTAAAATATCTTAAAGAGCCAGTAAGATGAAAAATCTAAGCTTCCTATCACTGTTTATAAGTCCTGTACAATAGGTTTAAATCCATCCCAGGTTAAAAAAACATTGTCATTTTGTCAAAATATCATTTTAAAATTACCTCAATTCTCAGAGATCACTAAACGGTTCGCGCGAAGCTGTTCCAAAGATTCAGTTTCCTTAAACCCCACCTTTCGGTAGCATACTGTGTTCTGATTGGTGAACTAACATAGTCAGTTTTGATTGGTTGTTCCGCACATACCTTCAAGGTAAACAATGCGTTCGCATCTTTTTGGGGTGAATTATGTCTTATTCCTCTCACCGAAAAGCAAACAGTAAAATAAAAAACTTGAACAGTCTCGCTGCTTTTTCTTCTGTGTGGGTGTATTCAAGCCGCGCACTTCAGTTTGAATCTGAATAGTGCGTTCAGCGCGGGGGCGTGGTCACATTAGATATAATGAAGGGAGACGTGAAAAATGGACATTGCGTTGTTTTCATATGGATTACTTTATCACAGAATATCGGTTAGCAGCACTTGTTTAGTTTTAAAGAAGACATGTCAAGCTTTCTATAGATATCTCTCTCATGTCTCTTCGTTGAGTATTAAACGGAGTTACACTTCATTTTAATGACATGTTTGTAAATGAAGATCAACGTAAATGAAGATCAACGCAGATAAAGGCTGCAGACAGCACACATACTGATAAGAAGCATGGGAGAAAACAAACACATAACTTCATAATCATACTTTGCGTTGTGATTCGGAGATGCTTGTTGGTCCAAATAAAATTGGTAATGAACCCTCTTTTATGGCCAAACGCTTTGAAAATCCCACCTTGAACTCACCGAGATTAGAAAAGCAGTCATCAGTGAAATGTTGTGAACACAACAAAAGGGATTTGTTGTACTGCTCTGGTTTTGTGGTAAAACTGAATTTTAGCCATTGGTTCTTCTGATCTTCATTCTTTGGTAGTGAAAATAAAACAAACTTGCCTTTACAATTAGAAACACACTGTCTCCTCGACATGATGCTATCACACCAACCAGAGCGTCTCTGTGTGTGTGTGGGGGGGGGGGGGGGGGGACCGTTTCTCCCAAGACGGTCGGCGGAGATTATTATGCAAAGTGTTCCTAGTGACGTACATAGAGATGGGCAAAAGATTTCAAATCTATAAAGACTCGTTTCAGCGATTCAGAGTCGACTCCTTACTTTAGAAGCCAATAACTTTATAAATCGTGTACTTTTTGGTTTAATTACTTTGCTCATTGTTTACACTGATGGACAGCTACACCATACACTGTAATACAAGTAATTTTTGATTTCCCTTCTGTGTGGCTCTATAAACTGTGTTCCAAAGATAAAAGGAGGTCTTACATGTTTGGAACAGCATAAGGGTGAGTTATTAATGACATAATTTTCATTTTTGGGTGAACTAACCCTTTAACAAGAGGAATACGACAACTTTAGCCAAATTCCTTGACACATCTGTGTGTTAAGGCTTGATGCCTTGACCCCAGCCTCAGTTCATTCTTTGTCAAGTTCACTCAAATACTTGAATCGATCTTGCTTGACAATCCTCATAAGGTTCTCTCTTGGTTGGTTGTGCATCTTCTTTTTCCATACTTTTTCCTTCCACTCAACTTTCTGTTAACATGCTTGGATACAGCACTCTGTGAACAGCCAGCTTCATTGGCAATGAATGTTTGTGGCATACCCTCCTTGTGAAGGGTGTCAATAATTGTCTTCTGGAAAACTGTCAGATCAGCAGTCTTCCCCATGATTGTTTAGCCTAGTGAATCAAACTGAGAGACCATTCTGGAGGCTAGGAAACATTTGCAGGTGTTTTGAGTTGATTAGCTGATTGGCATGTCACCATATTCTTATTCGTTAAGATAGTGAATTGGTGGGTTTTTGTTAAATGTGAGCCAAAATCATCACAATTAAAAGAACCAAAGACTTAAACTACTTGTGTTTAAGTACTGTTTTTTTTTTTTTTTTTTTTTTTTTTTTTTGTGAAAAATGCACAGCAAACTTTGTGCATTTTATCTTTCTCAAAAAACTCATTATGTATGATTTATAAGTGTTTTGAAAAATGGGGACATGGGTTATGTCCTCATAAGTCACCCTCTCCTTGTAATACCTGTGCCATGTCATTATACAAAGTTGTGTCCTGATATGTCACAAAAACAAGAGCACACACACACACACACACACAATTCTTCATGAGTTTTATATATACAGTACAGACCAAAAGTTTGGACACACCTTCTCATTCAAAGAGTTTTTTTTTTTATTGTCATGACTATGGAAATTGTAGATTCACACTGAAGGCATCAAAACTACGAATTAACACATGTGGAATTATATATGGAATTATATACATAACAAAAAAGTGTGAAACAACTGAAAATATGTCATATTGTAGGTTCTTCAAAGTAGCCACCTTTTGCTTTGATTACTGCTTTGCACACTCTTGGCATTCTCTTGATGAGCTTCAAGAGGTAGTCACATGGTCTTCCAACAGTCTTGAAGGAGTTCCCCGAGAAATGCTTAGCACTTGTTGGCCCTTTTGCCTTCTGTCTGCGGTCCAGCTCACCCCTAAACCATCTCGATTGTGTTCAGGTCCGGTGACTGTGGAGGCCAGGTCATCTGGCGCAGCACCCCATCACTCTCCTTCTTGGTCAAATAGCCCTTGATGCCTTCAGTGTGACTCTACAATTTTCATAGTCATGAAAATAAAGAAAACTCTTTGAATGAGAAGGTGTGTCCAAACTTTTGGTCTGTACTGTATGTATATATATATATATATATATATATATATATATATATATATATATATATATATATATATATATATATATGTGTGTGAAAATTGTTATCAAAATGAAAATACTTTTTGATTTTATTATATTTGCATTTAAAGAAGTGAAGAAAAACAAAATGCCAGTACATAAGACAAAATTAAACACTTGCATTACAGTCTTAAAATCTTCTGCAATTTATGTTGAAATAATTTATAGAGGGTTTTATATACTGTTAATGCAACAGTGTAAACATTTAAATTAGCAAAATGAAATGAATTCATGTCAGTCAGATATTAATGGGAGATCATTGCAACTGTTGATATTAAACTGAACTTTGAATGAGTTGCATCAGATATCTAGTTCCCAGCATGCATTGTTTCAATCTTAAAGAATAAACATCGCAATTAAGTGTGATTTGTGTGTTTTTGCACAAGATTAATTAAGAAGAGAGAGAGAGAGAGAGAGAGAGAAAGAGAGAGAGAGAGAGAGAGAAATGTGCTAGTGTTTGATATTAGGTTATTCTGGGATTTATAGGGGGTTCTGTTGCCGTTTTGCTTGCAAGAGAGCAGTTTGAGGATGGGATACAAAGCCAAAAGCCTATTTGTGATACATGTTGCATAAGTGTATTATGAGATGTACGTGTTTATGATTATACAAGTGTATGAGACTACATATAAGTGGGCCATAACTAGCTAGGATTTAATTGTAGAAGATCAAATAGATTTAACTAGAGATTTATGCAAACCAACTGACTAAGTGAGTTTAAAGTTCTACTAACCTAAATTGTAATTTTAATTTGTAACTAATTACCTCATTTTCAGTTAGGATGCAGCCAAAGAAGTCTGCTATATATGAACTGGACAGCATGGCAGAACAGAGGCACGATTTACAAGTCTGGACCACACTGATATGACATGTTAACTAACATGATTTCCAGCATTTGTTCCTTTAATGGTCAACATACTTGGGGGCTGACTTTGACAAATGTTTATACATCATACCTTTATCAAAATCTCCAGCACCTGCATGTGTTTCCTGGGCTGTGTCTGTGGTTACCTTGAGCCAATTTTAATGGAGAGAGATCTGCTGCCATTCAAAGACCCTATAAAGTAAATGTTTTTTTCATTTTGACTACATTTAGAAACTGGAGAAACAGATTGGAACTTGTTTTTTCAACCACTTCTCTCTCTGAGAGATCTCATGTCTCTGGTAAACCTCCATGCATTTTCCATCAGGGTAACACTGAGAGTCAACCCTTCCTGCCCCCACCCTTCCTTATAAAAATCCTGGGGTTATTTTTATTCGTCTTCCTCTGTCACAAAAGGGTCAGAGCTCCGCTTGTGTACCCGCGATTCTTCTCCAGTTTAATGCATTGGCATATTAGCATTTAGATAACCCTTCTGAATATGGGAGGACAGGGAATTGAAGGCAGGAACAGAATAAATACAGTGAATAATATATCATACATTTAAAATGAATGGCACTGGCAGTTTTTCCAACCAGGAATTTGGCAAGACGGAGAACCGGAAATGAACAGATGCCCCAAATTTGCAGCCCAGAAGTGAGAATTGCCAAACACAATTGAATATATTCATAGACCATTGTTCGGTTTTGGTGAAATTAGCTGTCAGGAGCATGCAAACTACCGTAGACTTGCCTGTTATTATCACCAGATTGATTTCTGTTTATCCACATTAGATCCTTCCACTGTGATTTTCCCAGTCATCAGCCCTGTGTTGTTAAGTGTGTTGATACTTAAGCACTTTGAAACCCTCAAATATGTATTTTCCTCTCAGAAAATGGGACATAAAATCAAAGATACCCAAACAAACACCCACCGGCCTAATTATTGATTATATGCCTGTCAGTCCAGTAGCCCGCTGTCTTTTGTTGAAGCTCTGTTGGCCCTGTGGTCTATTAAACCAAGGTTCTGACTGGATGGAAATGACTCAGGTCCCGCAGGGCCCAATCACATAGTCATCACGCTGGGAATGAGCTGAGAGCCCGTCTATGCAGATCAGTGTGTGTTAAGAGGCTACTCTGCAAATCTAATGGCCATTTAACCATCTGGGCTGAAGAGCAAAAAAAAAGAGAGCGATAGAGAGAAAGCGAGAGAGAGGATCCCACAGAGACAACTCTGGACCCATCAGTATTCTTGTCAGCATCTCCACATGTGGAACCAGAAGCGAAATATAGCCCAACCCACCCCTCCCCAACAGGCTTTATTGAAACAAATTGCAGGTCCCTTTACCAGCTGCACTTTAAGCAGAGTCTGGGTGCATGCGGATGGGGTGGATGATGAGGAAAGCACATGATTAAAACTCAGGGAAAAGGGTGGAGGTGTGTCCTGAGTCCCGGGTCAATCAACATGGAGTGATTTAGAGATGGTGAGAAGATGCCGTATGGTGCTGAGTTGGGGGGAGGAGGTGTCACTGGGTGTCTAACAACACCACCTTTCAAATGGTGGAAAAGAGAAGAAAATTACATGTCATGAAAGGCTTTCTGAAGCACAAATAACAGACTGTATCATTGGAGGGGGATTTTGAGTCATTTAATACAAATTGGGAAATGGTTAATGTGTAAAAATCCCAGCTAAGAAAGTATAACAAAGTATAGAAGTATATGTTGAAGAAATGTTATTTAAACGTTGTATTTTGGTTGTGGAAAGGATCAAATGTTCTTAATATGGATACAGCATTATTTAAAGGTTAGCGGAACATTGCTAAAATAGTGATTAGTGTGATAGGACACATCCTAGCCACTGCATAGCAACACAATGGATACATAACTGCATACATACACCCTGAAAACAGCCAGGCATTTTATAGCAACAACCTGGGAACCGCCAAGAACACCCTATATTATAAAAACAGCCTGAAAAAAACTATAAAAGAAATAAAACACTCTAGCATCTTCATACTTAAAAAAGTCCAGAACATCCTAGCTACTCAAGCAAAACTATGGAAAAACACTAACAACTGCTTACCAGTACAATTGAAATAATCCAGAATTCAGAACATCCTAGCAACACTGTGGGAACTCCATAGGAACCACAGAGCGACTGGGCACCACCCATAAGAATATCCCAGCAACTACATAACAGCACCCTGGAAACACCCTAGCAACTGCATAGCAACACGCTGGATGCAAAACTACATAAATACACCCTGGAAACACACTAGCAACTTTATAGCAACACCCAAGAAACATCCTAGCAACTGCGTAGCAACAACATGGGAATCACCAAGATAAAAAGGTATAAAACCCAATAAATACCCTAGCAACTTTTAGCAAAAGTCCAAGCACCC
Source organism: Carassius gibelio (assembly GCF_023724105.1). NCBI lineage: Eukaryota > Metazoa > Chordata > Actinopteri > Cypriniformes > Cyprinidae > Carassius > Carassius gibelio. The sequence goes on from NC_068409.1 coordinate 11,478,729, forward strand.
TAGCAACTGTATAGCAACACACTGGATGGATGCATAACTACATAAACACACACACACACCCTAGAAACACCCTATAACGTCATAGCAACATCCTAGGAAATACCAAGAACGCTCTGCATAAAAACGACTTGACAAAACCCTAGCAACTTCATGCTTAGAAAAAGTCAACAACATTGAAACACCCTGGAAACATCCTAGCAACTAATTAGCAACTGCATAGCAAAACCCCGGAAACACCCTAGCAACTTCATAGCAACACACTGGAAACCAATCAGTACAGTCTATACACTGCATTGTTTTATTTATTTTTATTTTTGTCTTGGTACAATTTAGATTTTAAAATAATTAACAAAATGTTAATATAAATATTATTACATTTTTAGAAAAATACAGCTATGAGAAAAGAGAAACTATAAGCGAAGAGAATAAGTGAAAAACAAAGAGACAGAGTGGCAGGGGAAGAAGGAGAGGGAGGCTCGGGTTCACACCTGTGATCAGACCTACAGCATCACAGGATTCTGCACTCTACTGTAGCATGACAACCCCGCTGCATGTCAGCAGAAAGCCATTTTGTTTCTGACATATTTCCCTGCTCATAGATTTATTACCCTGGACACACGGGCACATTATTGGCCCAGACTGTATGCTCACCTCTCTACCCCCACCCATAATGCTATGTCCCATCAACGGGGGCCCTCAGCCAGGTCGCCATGGCAACAGTGCCAAAGCAAACAATGAGGCAGAATGAAAGGAGCTTGTGATAAGGTGCTTACCTAACTGAGAGAGGCGATTGGACGAGATCTCGAGTTAAAACTGTTACAGCACACCTCAGTAAACACACAGAATGAGGGCGTACTGTGGTCCTTCGATCTTGCTTACAGAGAAAATGAGAGAGAGAGAGAGAGAGAGAGAGAGAGAGAGAGATAACTGAATGAACAAAGAACCTGAACAATAAAGAACATTTCCAAGGAAAAATATGTGGTTGAAGTAACTAACAAAGTTGTATTTATTTATTTTGTTTTACCAATTTTATGTATCTAGAAAAACACCCTTTCGTAATGTTCTAAACATCGGATAGCCAGAAGACTTCAATAATAACGTTCGTTAGTTCTTTTAAGCTCATTGTTGTCTTGGACAAAGAAAAACAAATGAACATTTAAAAATTCTGCTTAGGTTCGAAAAAATATGGAGCAGCACAAATGTTTTCAACACTGATAATAACAAGAAATGTTTCTTGAGCAGCAAATCAGCATATAAGAGTGATTTCTGAAGGATCATGTGACACTGGAGACTGGGGTAATGATGCTGAAAACTCAGGTTTAGCACCAGAGAAATAAATGACATTTTAAATGATTATTTTATTATTATTTAAAATGTTTCACATTAATAATTGCACAGTTTTTTATTGAACAAATAAATGCAGCCTTGGTGAGCATAAGAGACTTTTTTTTACCGTTTTGTAACAAATATCCAAAGACACGTGATTTAAATTAGACAGAATCCCACAGCGGTTAACAAACACATCTAATTCATTTCCATCTACACAGGGTTCTAAATTATAATAATTCCCCATCTTGTGCGTTAGCGCTATTCAGATTAGGCTTTGTTTGACGCTGAATTGGCCTACCCTCCTACTTTATATTCTGTAATTAACATATGCAAATAGTCACCTTGGAGACATGATTAGGTAAATGTGTGCAGATGTGACATTGAATGTGCACTGCATGAGCAACCCGACTGTATTAATAAACAAATTCACTCTCTCTCGGTTACTCTACATACATGTCAATCAACGTAGCATAGCCAATTTATTATAATAAACATGACACATTTTCATTAATGCCAACAAGGATGAAAATTAACAGTGTTTTTACTGTTAACATTTAAAAGCAATTTTGAATGTTTGAGACACTTATTACTAGTAAAGACAGAAACCGATTCTCTTTTTGATGACTGCTGTAGTGTGTTTATTACATGGGTGTCTGTTTTGGACAAAGACTCCCAGGTAACCATGGCAACCTGCCAAATTGTTATGGATCACTGCAAATACCTGAAATAATATTCCATAAGCCCTGCCTGAATTCATTGCAAACATATGGGCGACCAGGCAGGTTTGTGCAAAGACAAGTTCTCGCTGGAGACGAGTTGAGCTTTTTACCTCAAGGCGAGCCTGCATATATTTCCAGACGTCCAGGGAATAAACAGATTTTCCTTTCTGTTTTAACTCTGAGGACTTTCAGATTGCTGTCTAATTTGTGTCTAATTCTAATTACCTTCCAACGAGGGCATCATGGGACCCCGACGGCCTTTGAAACCCTTTTGCTCAACCACCCCCGAATCAGTTCCATTTCCTCCTTCAAACAAAGAATAAAACAACTTAAACTGACTTTAAGAGGCTCAATCCCTTCACAGACTACACGCCTCAAACCGGGGGATAATTCGGGTTTAGGGGTCTCAGGATGCTCCGCTGTCAGATGGGCCCAGCGGTCCTGACATGCCCCAGCTCCCTCGTCAGCCCTCCTGGTCAGAGATCAAACGGCGCCCCCCGGGGCGAAAGGGCCGGCTGGCTTAGGTCTGTTCATTCATCACGCTCAACAACAGACAGACGAAATCAGACTAAAGAGGCCGGCGTACCTCCTCTCTTTCCTGTCAAGAGAGGCAAACACTTGAAAGCTTTACGTGCAGGAAGCGACAGAGTGACGTTGGAATGATTAAGGGGCTGAAATGGAATAAAGTGCCCTAATCCTCAGTTAATGGACTCAAGATGAGGCCACACACCTGCAGAGCTTGTCCATCTTCTGTGGATGCCCTTTGTTCACTGGACCAGGAGAAAGCAAGACTATTTAACAGCCCTAAAGATGCCCTAATCACAACTAATCTTATCTATCTATCTATCTATCTATCTATCTATCTATCTATCTGTCTGTCTGTCTGTCTGTCTGTCTGTCTATCTATCTATCTATCTATCTAAATTATGCCAAGCTGGACCATCATCTTCAAAACTGGCATTTCAGATTCATGATTTAGTCTGTTATCGTGACATTCAATCCTACTTTACCATGTTCTGCATCTTTCATCACCTGTAAATTAAATCAAACGGTGACTGCAGTGAGAGCAGAAGTTGGTATCAGTGAAATCAATGTGAGCACACAATGAGGTCTCTTGCTCTCTGACCTTTATGCAGAGGTCCAAATAACCAGTTCAACCCGTTTGACCACGTGAAAATGAAGAGGAATTGCCACAGACTGGATCATTTAAATCTAGGTAACAAGATGATCATTGGCATTTAGGATCCTTCAACTTGGTGTGTGACTCAAGTCGCACCAGCCTGGTATCATTGAAGTTAATGGTTTTTAGCAGAAATTATATTACACATAACCTATATCAAACTTTAACTCTCAAGCTGATAATGAAATACAACACAAAGCCTAAGTCAGCTTGAGATTTCAAAGATTTTCTAATGTGAGTAGGTTCATTACATTATTTTATTTTATAACACCAGCTAAAGTAAACTAAATCTCATTATTTTCCAGAAAATACACATGCGCATGCCGATCTCAAAAAAAAAAAAAAAAAAAAAAAAAGGAGCAGATTCAGTATAAAATGTTTATTTACAACATTCAAACTAAAGCTAAGACTAATTACAAAGACAAATGGTTTTCTGACTGTAAATCCATCGGGATGCAGGACTGTCCCAATTTTATCGAGATGTCTGGACTCCCTGTTTAAAAACAGCCAAAAAAAATGCAGAATATAGATTGCTAGTTTGTTATAGTGTGTTGCATAAGTCTTTGGGGGCAATTCTCTTGTTCTCTTTTAGTCTGCTTGTCACAGCTTGTGTGCTGTTCTAGCTTATACTTGAAACTTGGCATTGTGTACTGTAAATTGTTGCCTCCTATGATAAATTGCTTGCAGTGTTCCTCAGTTGTAAGTACTTTCAGATAAAAACATCTGCTAAATGACTAAATAAAATAATATATTGCTTCTGCTGATATCAGCATTTGTTTGCACAAACTATCTGCATTATTTTAGCGCCTGATTCACTGAACGAATTAAGAAAAACCATTAACATTGCAAAACACTTGATATTTGTTTACTTAAATTCTCTGATACAGGCTGGTTTTCAGAAATAGCTTGTGAAGGAGGCAGCAGTCTACTAGGATATGCTATAGTTTACTACTGTGATTGTACATCATTGCTCCAAAACTGCAATCTAGGCACTTAAAACTGCTCTTTAAAAACAGTATTCTCCATCGCTTGATTATCATCTGATGAATTAAAGCTGCCATGATCACTGGAAAATGCACAAACATCTCTTGTAAATAATAGACAATGTACCGCCTGCATTCCACCGGAATAGTTCAGCTAACAGCATTGGGTTTTGTGAATAAGGCAAAATCTAAATTACATGCATAGGTGGCATGATTGTGTTGGACAAAGAATATAATGTCTTCATTTAAATATTCACAGCACTATTTCAGTGCATTTAGCATCTGGTTAAAAACACTCAAACAAATCTACTCATTGTGCACATGGAATACACACAGAATGGATCTCCATAAGATGTACTTTAATAATCAGCATTTTCTTTAGATTGATGGTATTTAGTGAATAAGATGCATTTTTTATGCTAAAAAAAGCAATATATGTTGTATGTTTTGCAAAACTACCTAACATATTTAGGTTTAAATGTTTCTAAAAAGCTGATGTGACCAGTTTTCTAGTCATGATTCTAATGTTATTTAAAAAAAGTTTATTGCAACTTTCGAACTTTATTTTCACCAAAGATAAATTGTGTTTCAACTTTTAAATTCTAACATAAAAATATCCAGTTTTCTTGTTGTGATTAGAATGTTATTTAAAGATTTCTGAAAGGTTCTTAAAACTTTCCTTACAAAGTTATTTGAAAGTTTAGTTTTTATATTCTACGAATGTTTTCTCTTATCATTATGAAAACGTTCAAGTGCGGATATTCTGAGAAAGCTGATCTCAGAATGTGTAGGTACTCTCAACGTCAGAACATTAACTGAATCAAAATAACATCATGAGGATGTTCTGAGAACTTTTTTTTCAACATAATGACAATGCATGTCAAATATGAATAATTTAAAGTTACAAGAACATGCTCTTGACATTACTTCAAGAACATTTTATATAAGTTAACATTGAAAGAACATTCCCTGATATATTCTCTCTCTTTCTCTCTGTAACTGTCTTTCTTTTCCCCTGTTTTCTTCATGTCATATACAGACATGCTTGATTGATACAAGCCTGCCAGTCTGTAGCATGTTGCTAATTTTAGCACAGCCAGCCCTCCTTCCTTCACCCTGATTTTCCTCAATCTCTCTCTCTCTCTCTCTCTCTCTTCGTCACCTGGGGAGAAGAGTGGTAGCAGCAGATAAATTGGGTTCCTGCCCCAGAATCCATCTCCTAACGGCACTCAGTAAACTTGGTCATCTGTCAGACATCCGTTCGCTCTGAGAGTGATGTAGTGTGTTGTATTGCAGAGGGCTGTCGATAAAAATAGAGCGTCGACATCGGTAAACACAGGAATGGATAGAGAGGAAGAGACAGCAGCCTAGTTGTGCTTTCCTTGTACAATGCTAATTCTGCCCCCTCTTTCTGCTGTTCAGGCTATAAATACAGATTATGTGGGTTTGGTGAAGAACAGATATGATCAAACTGCAAATATGGCCAGCTGTACTGATTTGAGGTGATGTAATATAAAAAAGGAGGCTAGATATTTTGGTCTCGGGAACTACATAAGTCATAGACCACTTTGCCTCATTCAGTCTTTCACCTTATTGCTGCCATCGCTGTCAAAAGTGATTAATATTCCAATGTCCTCATGCAAATTTACCCAAATAGGGTTGGTGTGATTGGTGCAACTGCGGTAACCGGTGTCAGAGGAGACCATTTAGCGGGATCATGCATATGCATGAGCTAATTCATTTATCAGCTTGGCTGCATTTAATCTTTGAACATAAATATGCAAGGGTTTTAATTTTCACAAAAAAAGAAAGGAAAAAAAAGAAAAAGAGATAAAAAAAGAAAGAAAGAAACCGCAGACTTTGGCCATATGGGGTGATATGAATTTGACCACCTGTCTCTAATCAGGAAAGATCATCAGATAAGGCATGAGTAAATGGAAAGAGACAGTATTGCTCTCTTCCAAAACCTAGTGAACTGCTATTGTTTCATTATTTCTGTATTATTTGAACTTATTATTTCAGCTTCTCATTTTAAATGAGTTTAACCTGTGTTTAACTGTGTTTTAGCCTGTGTATGATGCAGCATGAAAACTCAGTATTAAAAAAACATTCAAACATTTTCAGCTGGGTCTTGAAAATGGACAGAAATTAAATATTACGGACAGTATGGGGTAGTGAAGCCCATAATTAATGGTACTAAAATAGCACTGGTTCCACAGCAATTGGAATGCTGCCTTAAAAGACATCTGCCTATAAAGGTAGCTAGGAAGCTTACTAGGTTTTGTAACAGAGCTTATATTTGTGAGAGAGACAGAGATATAGGGAGAGAGAAAAAGACCCTGAGGGGAAAGAACAGAACTGAATCAAGGACAGCGGGAAGGAATGTCTGTGCAAATCAGATCCAAGTCACTGCAATGAAGGTTTGAAATGAGAGCCAGTGCTGTACACGCTGAACTACCGATGATGGATCACACCTGTCTCACTTTGCACCTTTCATATCATTTTTTGGAGCACCTGACTGATGCATTGTGGCTATCCAACATGGTAAACTCATCTAGTAGAATCTTAAGAGCTCATTCATAGTAGTTTTGGTGGAACTAGTGCATGTTGTGGAATCTGGTATCCTTTCAGGAAATTAAACCTGCCTTAATGAGCACATGTTCAACACATTTCCTTGTAAAAAAAAAAAAAAAAATTCAAGGCCAGACAGGTGGTTTGTCAATGACAGTAACAGGTCTACAGGTATTACATTAAAGCAGTTGATTGCAAGCACATTGCAGCATCGCAGACACCCAAAGGAAAGAAAGAAATCACAAATGAGGTCTCATATAATAATATGTTATTATGTAGTTTAATATTAATAATAGTATGGTGTAAGTGATTTGGAGAATAGATGGATGGTTATATTAATATTAATTATATAAATAATTCTTTTTTTTCAGCAAGGATACATTAAATTAAGCAGTAGAAAAAAAAAATTAATTAAGAGATTGTGTGTGTCTGTGTTTCTTATAACACCCCAATAATTTCATGAATAAATAAATAAATAAACAAATTCTAGAATTTGAGATACAGTGAAAAATAATCAGTCCAGTGATGTACATCTGTTTCCCCAGCATGCTCTAATCTAACATGGCATTTCTAGAATACTCCTTGCAGCTCTGAGACATCATCAGGCAACATCTCTTAGACAATATTGCATACATCATGCAGAACAAACAACTTTACTTCTGAGTCTCAGACCGAATCTCTTTGTGTTAGTATCTGTAATTCCATTGGATGTATCCAGCACTGTCTGTGATAGTCCAAGAGTTACACCAGGGTTACATTTAATTACAGGCCACGATTCCCCACGCGTGGAATTGTCCTCCCCTTGTGAAAAGAAAATTAATTGCATGAAGCTTAAAGCTCATTATGAGGTTTATCCCGCCCAAAGCCATGCTTATCACCATCTATGATAATGAAGTATCCCATAATCCCTAGAATGATGGATATGGAGAATTCATTATGTTTTGCACAATGCTGACATGGGAGAGCCTCGTGTGAGGTGGAAACACATCTATTTGTGTGCGTAGACAATATTCTGCACATGGAAACAAAGATCCGCATTGTTGATTAGATGTTTTGTCTGCATCCAAGGTGTTTTTTTTTTTTTTCATTTCCTTGTAATTTCCTTCATACACAGCGAATATAGCCACATTTTGATGTTTATTTTGAAATCTTTATTAATGTTCTTTGTGTTAGCCTTGTTTTTACACTGGCACATTGGGATATACAACAAATACTAATAAACCTTGACTAAGAGTGCATCCACCACAGAATACCACTCACTCAACTAGAACTAATCTGAGGTGCCCTAAGAAGAGGGATCTGGATTTAGCTGAACCAGATCAGGACATCTTGACATCTTCTAAGCCTAAAACAGTGAATGTTGACTCTTATGCTATATAGGGTCAATCTGACAGCTATCCTGGATCTTCAGTGGTAATAGTGAGGATTAAACCAGGGTTAAACCAGCTAAGACCAGCAAACCAACTGGTTTAAGCTGTTTGTTTTCGGCAGTGTAAAGAACTGACACTCTTTACTAAAAGGATTTTGAAGGAAACCATGACTCTCACAGCATTAAAGTCGAAATAAATCCAGTGTACTAATGAATTATTTTAAACGGTTCAAAGGATGGGGGGGGGGGTAAATTAAAATAGTAAAAACATTAGGTAATGTGCTATGGACAAACATAAATGAAAAACGTTGAAAAAATTACTATATATATATATATATATATATATATATATATATATATATATATATATATATATAGTGTTCATATGTCTAACCTATAATAATATATGCTGTAAAAAAAATTGTTTCTGATAACTAATTCAATAACTTATGCTACAACAATTTAAATTTTTTGGAAATCATTTATGATGCATTCATAGAAACACCATTCCTTTTATTATATCATCAACAATCCCTCGTATTTCTCACCACCTCTATTTCAGACACCATCCATTCAGTGTTTCAAGGAATTATTATTATTATATATTTCTATTATTATTATTATTATTTTTATTATTATTATAATTATTTATATGTAATGGAAATAAACTGGTTTGTGAACACCTTTTACGTTGATTTTGAACAAGAGTGCTTACATTTGTGATGACTGTATTTCCCTATAGTCTACTGCTACAGTAGCTGAATTTGCTATTTGTTAACATGACAGAATTTGTTATTGTGTTTTGCCCTGTATTGCCCTGCTATGCTCTGAGACATAAGTTATTTATTTGTATGGAAAAAAAGCTTTCTTTCTGCAGCAACTTGAAATTTTTGTTAATATTTTGCGCTAGAAGGGAAAATTTTATTCTCTTGAACACATGGAATTTTGTACATAGGTTTAATTTGCAACTTTATTTGGTACAGATAATGGCAATAAAACAACCTTTATTTTTAAAGGGCACATTTTATACCCCTTATTACAAAATGTTGTATAAATCTCAGATGTCCTTAGAATGTGTCTACGAAGTCTCAGCTCAGTATACCCCACAGGTCATTACATCATTTTGAATATGCCTATTTTGAGTGGAAACAGAAATGTGCTTATTTTGTGCATGTCTGTTTAAATGCAAATGAGCTGCTGCTCTAAACTTAAACTTCTAATATATGGTTTCTGAGCACACACATGCAAAGTATGTAAAGCGGCTGGCACACAGCATATGACAAATAAAAATATGACAAAAACATGCTAAAATAAGTTCTCTTTCATGTCTTATTGAGCCTTAACTGTCAAATACACACAAGTTTATGTTGAAGGTGGATTTTTATCATTATAGGGTGGTTGTTCACACACACTGCCAAAGCACATTTATGTTCAAACAACATGTAAATGTGAATTTTGCATAATTGGTGCCCTTTACATAGTGTAGCTATTCAAAATATTCTCCTAAAACTTACTGAATACTGAGTGAAGTGAATCTGTGAAGTGATGCCACTAAAACTTACTGCTAGGATTTCAAAACCTTTGACTAATACAATCTCTATTACGGGGCCATTACAATAGCATTGATCAACCTTTTTTTAACAAATCCGTCTACACTGCTGGCCTCAGTGGTAAGGTGATTAGACGTGACACATGCTGCGGTGAACTTTCAGGTTGACATCTTCGGTTGCGGAGCGAACAGGTGGCTCCAGTCTCCCAGCGGGAGTAGATGGTTCTGAAAAACCTTCATCTGGAAAAAGCTGCTGTTTCCCACAACAACAACCTGTCCTTGAGAATCTCCGGTGGCCGAGCGGATCGAATTCTCCTCACAACAGCTCCTGTCCAAATTTGATATCCCAGTGCTTTGTGCAAGCTTTTAGTGCACGAGGTCAAAGGGTAAATTAGCTTTAGTCAAATGCTAAATGGAGGGGAGTTTTCTTTCACTCCCTGAGAACAACAACTTGTACAAAGGTGCGCAAGGAGTCAAATGTTACCTTGCCACTTAGGTGGTTCTGCCATCAGCCAACTGTGGCAAAAAAAAAATCAGCAGCAAATAAAGCTATTCAGCCCAGCTGGAGCGAGGAGAAAAGGAGGATGTTTATGGAAACGTCAGCCGTTTGAAATGGAGCGGAACAGGTGATGGACAGCAGCGGGATTCAGGTGGGGTGGGGTGGGGGGATGGTATGGCAGTTTGGATTTAAAAAAGTGGAGGAGAGAGAGAGAAAGAGTCCAGAAAAAAAGACGCAGCCTGCAGAAATTTCTACCACACTCTATAATAAGACTTTAATCAATTACCATACAACAAGAGAAGTGTTGGACTAAATCATTTCTCCTATAAGAAATAACAGAAGATATTTATATTCACCAAGGCTGAAACAAATATCTTCACTGTGAAATCTTAATGCAGCTCAAAAAAGGTCATGGGTTTGATTCCAAGAGAAGGCATGACCTTCAATTCAATGTCGCTTCATATAAAAGCCGAAATGTGAAAATGTAAAATGTAAATATTTGAGATAAAACTTCATTCTGTTGTACTGATTCCTTTATACCAAGAGTAAAATCACTCTGAGACAAAGCTATTTTTTTTCTATCCCACCAGGTTCAAGATTTCACAGAACAGGGAGATAGTACAATAAAGGAAGCCAAAAACATACAGATAAAATAGGAATTAAGCTGATGAAATTGGTCCTACATTTGGCGTGAAACATTTTGGTAGACAATGTAACATCAAGGTTACAGGTTTAAGTATAAAAAAAGAAAGATTAGAAAATCCATTTTTATATGCATTATATGCATCAAATAAAATAAAAAACAAAGCAAACACATAACGTGTAACTAAAGGTCATCTTTAAATTTAGGTTATGTACAGGTGCTGGTCTTACATTTAGAATGTCATCAAAAAGTTGATTTATTTCACAAATTCCATTCAAAAAGTGAAACTTCTATATTATATTCATTCCTTACACACGTACTAATATATTTCAAATGTTTATTTCTTTAAAATTTGATGATTATAACTGAAACTAAGGAAAATCCCAAATTCAGTATGTTAGAAAATTAGAATATAACTTAAGACCAATACAAAGAAAGGGTTTTTAGAAATCTTGGCCAACTAAAAAGTATGAAAATGAAAAGTATGAGCATGTACAGCACTCCATACTTAGTTGGGGCTCCTTTTGCCTGAATTACTGCAGCAATGTGGCGTGGCATGGAGTCGATCAGTCTGTGGCACTGCTCAGGTGTTATGAAAGCCCAGGATACTCTGATATTGGCCTTCAGCTCTTCTGCATTCTTGGGTCTGGCGTATCGCATCTTCCTCTTCACAATACCCCATAGATTTTCTATGGGGTTAAGGTCAGGCAAGTTTGCTGGCCAATAGGGATACCATGGTCCTTAAACCAGGTACTGGTAGCTTTGGCACTGTGTGCAGGTGCCAAGTCCTGTTGGAGAATGAAATCTGCATCTCCATAAAGTTGGTCAGCAGCAGGAAGCATGAATTGCTCTAAAACTTCCTGATATACGACTGTGTTGACCTTGGACCTCAGAGAACACAGTGGACCAACACCAGCGGATGACATGGCACCGCAAACCATCACTGACTTTGGAAACTTTACACAGGACCCCAAGCAACGTGGATTGTGTGCCTCTCCTCTCTTCCTCCAGACTCTGGGACCCTGATATCCAAAGGAAATGCAAAATTTACTTTCCTCAGAGAACATAACTTGGGACCACTCAGCAGCAGTCCAGTCCTTTTTGCAGTGAGACGCTTCTGATGCTGTCTGTTGTTCAAGAGTGGCTTGACACAAGGAATGAGACAGCTGAAACTCATGTCTTGCATACGTCTATGCATAGTGGTTCTTGAAGCACTGACTCCAGCTGCAGTCCACTCTTTGTGAATATCCCCCACATTTTGTTTCACAGTCCCCTCCAGGGTGCTGTTATCCCTATTGCTTGTACACTTTTTTTCTACCACATCTTTTCCATCCCTTCACCTAATTATTAATGTGCTTGGACACAGAGATCTGTGAACATGCAGCCTCTTTTGCAATGACCATTTGTGTATTGCCCTCTTTGTGCAAGGTGTCAGTGGTCATCTTTTGGACAAACTGTCAAGTCAGCAGTCTTCCCCATGATTGTGTAGCCTACATAACTAGACCGAGAGACCATTTAAAGGCTTTGCAGGTGTTTTGAGTTAATTAGCTGATTAGAGTGTGGCACCAGGTGTCTTCAATATTGAACCTTTTCACAACATTCAAATTTTCTGAGATACTGAATTTGGGATTTTCCAGAAGTTGTCAGCTATAAACATCAAAACAAAAAGAAATAAACATTTGAAAAATATCAGTCTGTCTGTAATGAATGAATATAATATACAAGTTTCATTGTTCAAATGGAATTAGTGAAATAAATCAACTTTTTGATGATATCCTAATTATATAACCAGCACCTGTATGTTATTTGATAGTCTACAAAATTACTGTCCACAGAGTCTGTAAAAATCACAGAAGAAATGATCCAATCAGATTAAAAAAAATTTAAATTAGAAATTAACAACTGTCTCCCTTTCATTTCTTGAGGTTGAATTTTTAAGGAATCCATCCATCCATCTTCAAACTTCAAGTCTTTAACATTTTTCAGTTCATAATTTGTCTTGACTGTTTTTTTTTTAAGTTAAATAAATACTACTTTCTAACATCAAATTCAAATTTCAATTATGCATCATATCACAATGCAAATGGAATTTAAAAGTCATTGTCATAAGTATGTGGAAATTTGTAGGTATGACAGTACATATGCATATAGTCATGTTTTGAGAAGTGGGTCTTGCTGTAGGGACTTGAAGAAGGAGATTGAAGGAACTGGGCAGTTGTGTGATTAAACTGGCAGTGCCCTGGAGAGGTTTCAGTCGGCCTCGATTGGTGGGGAGAGAGGTAGAATGGGTTATGACAGGAACAGCAGTGGTAACAGGGCTTTCATCTGGAAAAGGTCCTCATTAGAGAAGGAGACGAGTATGAGAGCGCAGCTGCGGTCTACCTCCCCACACACACACGCAAACCCTCACACTCGCTGGCTAACTACACTCAACTATACTGCACACCAACCAACCCACTCAAACTCAATAACACTTTCCTAAAGATGCAGATTCCAAAATAAACTGGCATTTAGGACTTCATCACTCCTGAAGAAACACACACAGACTCTCTCTCTCTCTCTCTCTCTCTCTCTCTCTCTCTCTCTCTCTCTCTCTCTCTCTCTCTCTCTCTGTCTACACACACACACACATAGACAGATAAATAGATTTCCTCTGGGGATAGAAATGGGGTGGTCAGAACACTAATGATGGTGAGATGGTGAAAGGTGAGCAGTCAAGTTTCTCTCCGCTAGATTACACAAGTCATTAGGAAAACATTCAGTTACACAACCACAACTGCGCATGATTGTACTAATGCAGACATGAATGTCAAACTATAACAAAATGAATTCTTACCTTTATTTTGGTATATTACCACTCAAAATCTAGAAGCTTAAAAGTCTCCATAGTCAGCATTTTTAGGCATCAGTACATGCTAGGAAAAGTAAAGCACAACATAGTGGGAACAAACAAGAACATAACATGCAAATGAGGCTGTCCAAACATGAGGGCAAACAAAAAAATTTAGACTGCATGATTATGATGCTGTCAGTGTTTTGGACTTGTGTTTCCTTGTTTTAAGCCTGGGACACACCAGACCGACGATTGGCTGTTTGCCATCATTGGGCTGTCGTCGGCTCTCGTTGGGCTCACATCAGTGGCAGTTTGCCTGATTCAACATGTTGAATCAGCATCAGGGAAGTCGGGGCCATCGGCGAGAGTAAGAGCTCTGATTGGATGTTCAGTTTAGCGAACGAGTCAGTGCAGAGGATTAAAGCAAAAGTGATGAAAACAAGCATGTGAATGAAGGTGGTACAGAGGGGTTTAAATGTTAAATGATCTTTCCCAATCATTCTAATACACGAATGTTTTCAAAACATTAGTCACTTAAAATAATAAAAGTTATAAACATTACTGATATTCAACATGGTAAGCAAGCGCTGATTTTTTAGCATTTTGTATATCTGCGTTTATCTCGTATATATTTGTTTCAGTTTCTCCTTTTGAATGACGAATATATACTATTAATAGCTGCTAATATTAACAGCTCATTCCTCTCAGGTGTGTGCATAACATCCGTGTTAGTTTGCTGTCGGCTGTAATCTGTGCTTTGTGTTTCAGCGCAGCTTTTGGTCTGACGCTGCCTATGCCAGGTGACAACACCTTTGGCTTTCGTCGCGGCTAGTTCTTTGAAGTCCTGTGAAAGAACAGCCAACCTGTAAACTGTAAATGGTGCCCCTTCTCCCCTTGATTGTTTTTGAAAAGAGTTTTGTTTTTATGTTTGTTTCTCCCCACTAAAATGTAAGAACAAGTGAGGTTCATCACTGTGGCTCAGGCGAATCATAACCCGATAACCTAGGTGAGGGCATTCGTGCCCCTCTCCCTTACCAGCTCCCTCGATGGGGAGACCCTCTTAAGGCTATTCCAGCTCAGGATAAAATGCCATCTGCCCATGGATCTCCCAGACACCACAACCCATCGACTGGAATGAGGAGGTCATCCGGTGCCTGGAGAGCCTCCGATCTGGAGCCCCTCCACTGGCTATTCCACATTCAAGCCTGTCAACTGCAGCTCTTTTCAACCTGCCAGCTCTTCCTCTCTCAAACCCACCGGCCGCCCTATTCACCTGTAACCAAAGAAGGAAGAAGACGAGAAATGGATGGCTCACTCCCCTCTTCCTTGCCTGAGAGTGCCCCACAAAGCTTGCTCCAGTGTCGACTCCAGCCTCAGAGCTCGCTCCAGTGTCAGCTCCAGCCTTCAAATCCAGCCCAAGGAGTCTTCTGTGCCAGAGTTTAGCCCAGTGAGGGCTCCAGTCCCCGAGTTTAGCCCAGAGAGGACTCCAGTCCCCGAGTGTGGCACAGAAAGGACTCCAGTTCTCATGTCGAGCCCAAGGAGGATTCCAGTCCCCAAGTCAAGCACAGGGAGGGCCACAAATTCCCGAGTTAGGCATATGGATGGCTTCTAAAGACAATGTTCTGCCCCAGATTTTGTTTTGGGTCCAAATGTCCAAATGGTGAGGCCAAGGCAACAGAGGCCATCCAGCCATGGCCTTCTGTGTTCCCTGTTCCGCCATGGCTCCCCAAGCTCTCTGTTCCAGCATGGCTCCCCAAATTCCCCGATCTGCCACGGCTCCCCAAACTCTCTGCTTTGCCATGACTTCCTAGTCTGTCTGTTCCAGCGTGGCCTCCTGAATGTATGCTTCACCATGGCCTCCTGAGTTTCCTGCCCTGCCATGGCCTCCTGAACTGCCTGCTCCACCATGGCTTCTTAGTCTGCCTGCTCCGCCATGGCTTCCTAGTCTGCCTGCTCCACCATGGCCCCTCAAACTACCGGCTCCACTATGGCACCATGAACTGTCTGCTCTGCCATTGCTCCCTGCTTTACCATGGCACCCTGGACTGACTGATCCACCCTGGAGGTATTGCCTGTCCTAGTCCCGCACTAGCCTCCATGGTTCTTACCCACCTTCCCTGGTGGATTTGTTACGGCGTGGGATGCGCCTTCACGGAGGGGTGAGTAATGTCAGTGTTGTGGACTTGGGTTTCTTTGTTTTATCCATCTTAGTTGCTGTTTTCCTTTTTTTGGTAATGTTTCCTGTTCCTGTCCTCATTGTGGTCATTTGTATCCAGCTGTGTTTGATTATCTTGTTTTCCCCTTGCATTTAAACACTGATTCCTTGAGTCTGTGTCGGCTGTTATGTCTTCCTATAGTTCCAGTGTTTTTATCCCTTTGCTTGTTGAATAAAAATCTAAACCCAAGTATTCTTCTGCGTCTCCTTGTTCCTCCCAATTTGATCGTGACAGATGCCTTCTAGAATACACTATTTTGACCAAATCAGACAGCAATGTATGTGTACAGTGACAAACAAAGGCGCATGATTTGTGTTCCCACTTAATATTAGGTGGCCTTAACTACTTGAAGGTTTGGAGTAGGGACATGCATATCCATGACTGAGGCCGATACGATACACATCTTGATGCATAGCCAAGGATATGATACATCAAACATACATATTAGGTTAACTGTCAGACTAAGCTGAGTTCCTCTAACACTGACCAATAGGTACATAATGATATTACCACTGACTCTCACATACTATTAAGGTTTTTTCTTTTCTTTTTTTTTTTTTTTTTAATTTCTAGCCATGCAGCCTTTCTCTCTGGTTTTATGACAGTCAAATATTTTATAGTTTGCAGAACAGATAACAGAGCATTACAATATAAAATTGCTCTTTAAAGCATTAAAATAACTACATTAAAAGTTAAAATCACTTAATTAAAAAATGAATAAATAAATAATGAAGAAAATGACTATTGTAACTGGTATGCGAAAATGTGCTTAGTAATTAGGACTGTACTGGCTTACATTTGATTTATCCATTACAATAGTCTCTTTACAGTTACTGTCATCATAAAAAAAAATAATAATAATAATAATACACATTTAATGTCCAACATTAATTATTTTAGCAAATTGTATATTTTACTCAGAATTATTGTCCTACTATTTTATGTGAAAAGCCTTAGTTGTACAACAAATGGATTGGTCACTTTTGCGGTTCAGTTTCTATTAGGATGTTGTAGACTACTGTATTTAAAGCAACTCATTAGGTTTTTAAACAGAGCCTACGTCATTGTCTCAGAGAATGGCTGCATGTTAACATTTTATAATTCACTTCATGACATTTTAGAATGATCAAATTTTAACAAGCAGACATTCCTTGAGACATTCACTCCTGAAACTGTTACGGTCTGTAATCTAGTTGCATGCAGCCTCATTGACTTATCTGTCCCCATCTCCGAAGAAAGACTCATTGGATCGTTCGGCTCTGAGCTCAGGTGGTTCTGGGAGGAAGATGAAAGGATTGAGGGGGAAAGGTTAGCTGCCTTCTCTGTCTAAGCCAAGGTAACAAAAGCACCATTGTGAGGGTGTCAGGTGCATTGTGGCAGCCCTGCGAGGCTTTAAGTGAAGCAAATTCAAACAATGCATTAAAGGACAGGAGAGCGAGAGAAAGGCAAGAGGGAAAAAAAACAGCAGGGGCCATTTAAAACAGCCTTGGCAACAGAGCATTAGATGGGGAAAATGCAGAGTAACTCGAAGGATGTTAGATTACCTGGAGAAATGCCATCACTGGAATTAAACGACTTCCAGGATTTACATGGATATCAATTTACCAATTTCTGTGTATTTGCAATTTCATGAACTGACAGCAAGGCACATGCACATATATATGAATGCATCTGCACATATTATTAGATTTTTCTGAAGAAATATGATTGGTGCTTGATTGTCCAATGGGGTGGAGACTGCTGCAGGTTGCTGTAGAGTGCACTGTAGTTTTTTGATTGTTTTGGATAGTTGACGCTTAACAGCCTCAATGTTTCTATGCACATTGACACAAAACATGATTGTCACTTCTCTTTTGAGAGATGAAATCTGTTTGCTTAATACCACATTTGGGTTGTTAGTGGTTAAAAAAATAAACAATTCTAAGACCAAATTCACTCCAATAAATTCAGGTTTTAGCATTCATACTTCATTTGTTTATAGCTACTAATGCAGAGACATGACCTAGACATAAATTTTGGTACATTTGATGCCATCTTTCTCCACCCAGCAAGCATGTAGATTTACAGCAACCTATATAACAGTCAAGAGAGAATGGACCCTTTAAAAATAGCATCTTAAAGAGCATGAACATAATACACAATCTCTACTAGTTGTGGTTTACTAATACTAGATGTTAATACATCTCTAGTCATTACATTTTCATTTGACACTAACATCAGTTGGGTTTAAAACAGACAACATAAAATGTAGTTATGCATACTATAGCCAACTATCACAAATTAATAAATGATATTATGTATCCATATAAACATGGACTAGTGTTGTTGTGATGTAAAAAAATTACGGAGCCACTAAATGGATATAGTGTTCATAAAATAAATAAATAAATAACGGGGAAAAAGAGAGAGAGAGAGAAAAAAAATGTAAATGACTTTGCATTCTTTCACAAAATGTTTGCATTGTCAGAGAGATGTTTTGTTAGCAAAGCTTGCAAAAATTATGCAATGGAAAAAATATGAAAGGAAAAATCTTGCTTTTGTTAGTGAATGTAAAGTTTCACTGAGGAACGTAATACCTCTGTGAGAGAAAACGTTTTTTTTTTTTTTTTTTTTTTTTTGAAAGAACACAATATAATATATAAATATTAAATATAAAATCATCTCAGCACATTTAAATGGATAGTTCACGCAAATAGCAAAATTATGACATTAATAACTTACCTTCATGTTGTTCCAAACCCGTGAGTCCTCTGTTTATCTTTGGAACACAGTTTAAGATATTTTAGATTTAGTCTGAGAGCTCTCAGTCCCTCCATTGAAGCTGTGTGTACGGTATACTGTCCATGTCCAGAAAGGTAAGAAAAACATCATCAAAGTAGTCCATGTGACATCAGAGGGTCAGTTAGAATTTTTTGAAGCATCGAAAATACATTTTGGTCCAAAAATAGCAAAAACTTCAACTTTATTCAGCATTGTCTTCTCTTCCATTTCTGTTGTAAGAGAGAGTTCAAAACAAAGCAGTTTGTGATATCCAATTCAAGAAGATCCGGTTACATTCGTTAGCGAACCGGATATCACAAACTGGTGGTCTTACTGGTTTGGAACAACATGAGGGTAAGTTATTAATGACATAATTTTGCTATTTGGCTGAACTATCCCTTTAATTTACCATTATCATGTCTCTTTAGAGTAATAATAATAATAATAATTATATATATATATAATTATATAACAATACTACTAATAATATAATAAAAATAATAATAATAATAATAATAATAATAATAAAAATGTCAAAAACACCAAAACTACTACTTAAACTAGATTAAAATAAACGTAACAAATAAATAAAATACCATTAATAAATCCAGTTGTCTCTCGACACACCGCAGTGTCTACATGCACTATGATAGAACTGAGCTTCTTCCTTTTATGCGAGTCTAGGGCATGGACAAAAATAATAAATCTTTTCACTTTTCCTCAACATGCTGCATGATTTGATGCATCATTCATATCTGTAGCACAAACGTTCCAAGATACACACTGTAGTTTAATATTTTATGTTAAGGGTTTGTTCATATTCTGTAGCATTAGTAAAAGCAATAAAAGTGATCCTTGCCTTATCAAGTGCCACATAAAGCCAGCTCACATCAACAAGACACAACTGGGCCAATTAGGAGTTATTTTCAGGTGAAGTGTGCAAACAGGTCTGAGCACAGCAGGGAGCATCACGCTTCATTTTTTCTCAGCTCTCAGAAAGCGACTTAAGTGACTTGTGCTTTCTGACAGGTTAGGAATTCTTGGGCTGGCTTTGAGGTGTTAAAGAAATTCATCACGCTCGCTTGTGTAATTGCATATATATGCCAGACAACACACACGCACGCACACACACACAAGCACTCACAGGCGTAACGGAGCAAAAATGAGGATGAATGAATGTGTCGCTGTTATTCTGCAGTTTTCTTCCCTTCACTGATCCCGGGTCTATGATTCCAACCTCCCTGCCATATTGGAAAATTAATAACCTTCATTACATGAAATCTGATTTCATTGTGGTTCTGCAAAAGCTCGTAACATTTTAATTAACTTATTGAGCATATGGCCCGGCCAGCTCGCTGAGATGCAGCATTGCAGGTATTACAGTCTCTCTGCTGCTCCTTTAAGAGACAAATAAACTGGTTCAAAGGCTGGATATCAGCAGAGTGCCATGTTGAAGATGTGAGTTTTTTTATAGCAGGCCTACATCTGCAGCATAAACACGTCTCTGCAACAGAAGGCATGAGATGTGCATTAGGAATTAATGCATGAGTGAAGAATTCAACCCAAAATGTCCTGTGCATCTGTAAAAACCTCTGCATTTAAAGCAATCACACACATTATCAACATCAGAAACAAACATAGCGGAATAAATCAACTCATTCATGCGAGAACGGCAGCTCATTTTCATCCTTTTATGAAATAATGCAGCCAATCTGTGCAGCTTCAGTGCAGCGTGAGATAATGAAAGGGTATGTGTGTGTGTGTGTGTGTGTTATCGACCCACTTGCTTTATTGGCTTCATTCAACACACACCCGGACAGTTATGATCATTCAGTCAGGACCTTGGATATGCACCACACAAATGCATGCCATTACAAAGAGTTATCTGTGAGATAATATGCTGTTTTATGTGGCAAATTATTTTGGATATGAACATAAGAAACATAAAATGTTCTTCCATTACATATGCTTTGTTTATTTTCATTCTATTCAGAACAACAGATTCTCAGCTAACTGGAAACATAAAGGAAAATATAGAATGTAAAATAATAATAATAATAATAATAATAATAATTCTGTCTTTATTTACTTTAACCTTCATGTTGTACCATATTTGTATGTGGTATTTTTTTCCATGTATAAGAAAGGAAAATCTAAAGAATCCTCATGCAGCTGTTTTACAGCAACCATGTCTGTCAAACTTTAAAAAGGACATAAAAGTACTACAAAATTGTGTAGTCCATACAATTTGTGGGTGCTATATTCCAATGTTTTAAAGCATAAAACTTGTATCGACAGAATTTTAAGTAGTTACAGTGAAAATCGATGTTTTTTTGTGTTTGTCTCATGATCAAATATATTTAAAGTCAAATTTGGTGCCATTTTTGATTTGAGAACTGAGGTGTAGAGGAAGCTTTTCATTGAATAATAAATAATAATTCTTTTTAAACATAAAAAGAAAATGGTTTGGAATGATGTTAGACTAAGTAAATCACTGAATTTTCATTTTCCATTAAACTGCTGCCTTAGGGAAAATGCACTTAGAGAATGATGGATTTGCAAACACGTAGCCCATTGTTTTCTTTTGTGTACCGTAAAAGCCACCTTTTATATGCTCTAAGTCTTTTCTTCTGGTGTGGTTTGGGTTATTGTTTACTGTTTACTTTGAGATGATAGCGACACTCAGCAGGAACGCAGCAAGGCAAACAAAAGAGCCGCTGAGAAGTGCCTGCTGAAACTGTTCTTTGGTTTCCAGGAACCAGACTGGAGATTGTCCGTGAGATGCATGCAAAAAAGCACACTAACATGCAGTTTGATAAATTAACCATGACATGAACATTACACTGCTGAAAAAAAAGCTTGAAACGAGGTGTTTTTAACTGATGGTCTATTACTGAAGTAACCCAGCTAAAGCTGTTGTCTCAGATTTTTTACAAACACTGCAATGGTTGTAATATGATGTCCTCCAGCACAGAAAAAAAATGATAAAAAAAAAAAACTTCATTTAGTACATTTAGATTTAAAATGAGTGTGTAATCTACTTTAAATTACTACAATGCTTCAAATTTCAAGTTTGTTTTGGATTCAGTAGGCCATACAAACGCTATCTTGCGACCAATTTTTATGTATTTTTCGAGGTGGGTAATTTGCACAAATTCGTGTGACCTCACAAGTTTGTTTTTTAATTTTTTTTATTTTTATTTATTTATTTATTTGTGAAGGGTAGGTTTAGGTGTGATCAATTTTACAAATTCCTACAAATTTGCCACCTAATAAAATACGTGCGATTTTTCACAAAACATACACAAATTCATACGTATGAGGTCATACGAATTAACCACCTCATGAAATATGTAAAAAATTGCCATAAGATCAGGTTGGCCATACCGATCTTCTGTTGGTCACATGCCTTAACTTGATATAGGTTCACCAAACTTGAACTTTGGAACACAATAAAATTCGCATAAAACCTTGGTTTCCTGTCAATGGAACGGATTTTTTTTTAAAAATCCATAAATCTGTCAAAAGATGCAAATAAGACAAAAATGCCTATTTGACCGCTCGCATAAATGTCACAGTATAGTCTTGGCTGGAGACTTTAACATCTCGTATGTGTTGATTTCCACGGACACTCATTCCTGCATGTCTGAAAAAATGAAGCTGGCAGAGCCTGAACGGTTTGTCCTGAGCACAATATGCTACCGGGAACCCACAGGACAACATCAAGTAGAACGAGTTTAGCTTCCTGATTAGATTTGCTCATATGCCACAGATTTGGAAGTGAAGGCTATTTGTGTCCACAACACAGTGGTGAACTGGACAGATAATGGAGGAGACCGGCCCAAAGACATTGTAAGTGGTGAAAAATGACTTTTTCCCCCTTAAAATTTCACCCATAATCTTTCTCATGTTGGCAATCAATAATGTAACCAGCAGGGATTAAACTTAATCTGTACCGTCACACAGATCAATACAAGAACAAGAAGCGTGTCTTGAGAGCACTGGGAGGAAGAAAGCAATAGAGAGAGGAAGAAGCGAGGGATGGAGATGCTACAGCCACTTAACATTTCTGAGGCTGACAATGCACTTTTACATCAAATGTCCAGACGCGAACTGTTTCAAACGATTCAGTTCGATTTGGTGAACTGGTTCAACCGGTACATTCAGAGGAACCGGTTAAATCAAATGATTTGTTCGCGAACCAGATATCACTACACTGCAGTGAACGTGCTCACAACAGACATGGAAGAGAAGACAATGCTGAATAAACATGGACATGGACAGTGGACCGTACACACAGCTTCAATGGAGGGACTGAGAGCTCTCGGACTAAATCTAAAATATCTTAAACTGTGTTCCAAAGATAAACGGAGGTCTTACGGGTTTGGAACAACATTAGGGTGTGTTATTAATGACATTATTTTCATTTTTGGCTGAACTAACCCTTTAAGAATACCCTTATAATGTATTATAAATACCGGCTTGATAGAAAGTGTTACCAACAAGTCTAAAAAAATTATTGCTCAGATTTACATTTCAAGTGAATTTGTCTTGTTTTAAGAATGTATTTTTACTTTTACTGGTTAACATATTTTTTAACCTACTTTTAATTATTTATTCATTGTAAATTGACGCAGTGTAAAGTAAAAGTGTAAATGGGGTACAAAATGTTTTGTGATACAATTAAACCACATATACGTGGTCAAAAACATGTACAACAAAACTGCATTTATAATGTAGTAAATGCTTTTATAAATAAAATATGAATATTATATGAAAATCAAAAAAATTATAATAAAGAAATTTAACTGAAATAAAATATTTTGAAGTTTAAGTATTAAAATGACTTACTGAAATAAAAAATAAAGCTATATATAATTTATAAAAAACATAACCCATTTTTTCTAACTTAAACAAAAATTTAAATAAATACTTTAAGAGTATATAAATAATACTAACATAACACTGGAAGGTTTGTGTATGAATTTGCTTAAACAGAGTACTCAAAATCCTTTTAAGATGCATGTCATCACCAATAATAATACACTAGAGATGTTAATGTCATGTGTAAACGGGGTCTATATGCTACCCTTAGTCCCAGCGCTGAAGCATTACATCAGCAAACCCTGTTCAATATACAAGCTAAATGTGACGATTAAAATCCAAGAAAGATAGTGGCGATTGCAGATGCAGAAAACTAGCTTTTATAAAGTGCTTTAAATCCAATTCATCAGCTTCTGTTGACTGGCCTGCAATTAGAACCAGACCCGTGTACAGAAGTCGGGTTATGCATCAAGCTAATGCAAGCATTACACTCCGAGTGATGGGCGCAACAATATATCTCATTAAAAGTAAATGTTTCCCCTGGTCAGCAACTGCTTGTGCACTCATCAGTTTGTCAGCTAGAACCACTAAATCAGTTTGCAGCAACAGACGCCATACCGGTGTCATAGATCATTCAGGGGCTAATGTGATTCCCTGTTCGGCACAGGCAGGCTTTCTCCAGACAGGGGCTGAATTAGCGCCGTTTAATGGATGGATATTAATTCCTTTGAGTCACAACAAAATTAAGTAATAATGTGACCATTAATATTTCAGTCAGAGAAGAAGAAGCCCCCCAAGATCTTCAATCATCTGTAATATACAGTAGCTGGAGGGGAAGAGGCACATATCACACAACTCTGCAACTCTTTAAACGATTCTGTCAACTCAAGGGGAACAGAGAAAAGGCAGAAACTCTGACGGAGCAGAAACCGTCCCGATAAGAGTCCTCCCGCTCCATCCTGCTATGTACTGCATCATTTGGTGCTATAGAGAGCAGCGCCCCGTGGAGACTCCCGGTTGGATATGCCGCTGCATAATTGATGATGCCGATAAATCAGACATTCATACCGAGGGAGAAATGGAGCCTGTTCTAATTTCTCATCCTGTCTTATGATGTAATGTTGCAGCATTTTGAATGTAGCGCGGTAATGATGCTGGATGAGCCCTGAAGATTCACACCACATAGGACATTTCTGACTCCATATCTACTGCTAATTTGTCAAATAACCTACTGATACACTTGCAGTGTTGAGATATTTATTAAAAGAATAGTGACTGTGAAGAAGACATCAAGAAACGCCAAGAAAATGTTCAAATGAAAGCATCAAACATCACTATACTAGACCCGCTTTTTCATTTATGTTGCTGTCTGTGCAAAGGTCCGAAAGATTTTGGTTTTTATAAAAAATATCATAATTTGTGTTCTGAAGATTTTTCTTAAGGGTTTGGAACCACATGAGGGTGAGCAATTAATGGCTGAATTTTCATTTTTAACATGAATAACATTTATGAAATCGTTTAACCATTATTTATTATGGAATATTTACTTTGTTTGCTATGGGACACGAAAGGCATTTTCTCCAACATGCTGTGACCATAAAATAGACTAAACACGCAGCATAATTAGAAAAGGAGTCAATTTTATTCGTGCCCTGCAATCCAAATCTTCAGAATCCATATGACTGTGTGGAAAAGTGCCAAAACCAAGTCTTTATTCAGTGATCTTCATCTCCAACCCGATCTCACGGCAATTCGTACATTTTTCACAAGGTGGCTTATTCGTACGAATTTGTACGACCACAATCGTACAAATTCATACGATTGTTGCCAAATCATTGCACAATTCGTATAAATTTGTACGAATGACCTACACCTATCCCTGCCCCTAAACCTAACCATCACTGGGGTTTAGACAAATCGTATAAAATCGTACGAGTGAGGTCATACAAATTCGTACAAATAAGCCACCTCGTAAAATACGTACGAATTGGCCGTGAGATAGCATTGTCATCTCCATCCTCAGCAGTAGTGATTGCAAGCAGCAATACCCATGCTAACGCGCTCGTTACAAATTCAAAAGTTGTAACAAGAAACATTACGACATTGGCTCATTGGCTCTCACCTGCTTTGTCACAGACTGCGAAATGCCGGGATTCTGGTGAGGTGTGTTTGAAAGATTATAACAATAGTATAAACAATGAAACCAGACTGTATCACATTATGGAGGGTCATCATATATTTCTGTTTACTTTGCTCAAACATCATGCTTGGACAGCTACAGAGATAAACTAGAAGCCAGATAACAGACAACTGACCGATCCGGAGTGGCGACGTCATTTCACTCATTCTGCTGACACGGTCCATTGTGGTTAATCGTCAAATACGTATGGACGTATATATGAACAAATAAATAAAAATCTAGCCCTTCTAAGCATCCACCCAAAATACCCTAAAAACCATATGTGCCCTAACACCCATCAAGAACACCCTAGCAACCGCAGATACAACATCTTTCATAGTGTTTATTTGAACTTTGAGATCTCATCACAAACAGCATGCCACGCTGAAGTCAGCAAGTCATTGTGTGCAGTGTGCAAACATCTAAAAGGTCATCTTGAAACTCTGCTCTGCACCTGTTGCCCTCTACATACGACACAGCCCAAAAATCTCAACCAGTACCAAAGGGGTCAAAAGTCCAGACAATGTAATGCTCAATAAGAAAGAAAAGCCACTAAGCCTCGTGCAAATTTACACAAAGCACATCTTCTTCACCACTTTCCGCTCGGATAAGCAGCAAGGTACGGCATTCTATTGAATTCCCTCTTTAAATAGACTTAATCCTCTGCGCTGGCAGAGCTTCACAGAGCACTTCTGCACTTTTAATTAGACGTACAGTGGCTGGTGATGGTAGCTGTGCTGGAGGAACCCAGAGTCCACATTCCTGAAGGAATATAATTAATCAGAATAGAGGAAGGCCTTTTGTACTACAGCATGGTTGAGTGTGGCCTCTGCCCACGCTGAGGCAGGAAACACTGCTATCATTCCTCCCTGCAGGGAATACTAATGGTCTTTGTCATTACATAGATTCCTACTTTATTACTTAGAGGGTTGCTATAATGTTTTTTCTTTCTTTCTATAAAAGCCTCAGTTAGATGACCCTGAGTCCCTAAACAAATCAAACAGGAATAATACAGCGATCTGAAATGCAGTTAGCTGTGTGATGAGTCATCACTGAGAAGCCAGAGTGTTGTCATCTAACAATCATGAGTGATAATAACTGTATGCTTTGAAATCATAAATGGGTCATTCCTGTTCTGCTGTACAACTTAAACTAATGTTTATACCCAACACATTAAAACATTTGAAACAGGATGGAACAGTATACACCAATTAATAAAACAGACATAACAAAATATCATCAGATCTATTGGTAACATTTATATGGATGCTTATGCCAAAAAAAAAAAAAAAAAAAAAAAAAAACGGGAATTTCAATGAGAATAATGTCATAAACTGGCTTTACTTTTAAAGGAATATTACAAAATAGATGTTTTGAGGACACGTGCAAATGAATACAGTGGTAGCCAAAATTATTAGATAATAGATAGATAATATTACAATTATTATTACTAGTATTTTCACCAGTTGAAAAATGTTTTTAAATCAGTTATTTCTAGCTTTTGCTTTAGTGTGTGAGTAGAAATATCTGTTTACATTTCCAAACATACATTTGCCATTAATTGAAATAATCCAGTAAGATTTTTGTTTGCACAAGGAGTCTGACAGCAGCCAGTGCTGCACACAGAGATCTGAACTCACCATCATCCAGTCTGTGTTGCAATGTCTCTGAGATGCTTCAAGAAACCTACCTACCTATACTGTATATAGAATATGGCTTAATAAATTGACTTTAGGTATAAAAAAAATCATGTTAGAAGCTATAGTGCAATGTTCAAAATGACAAAGCATAGTCAAGTTAAATAAAATTAAATAAATTAAGAAATAAATAAATACAAATTAACTTATCTGTGCACTTAATTGTGATACTCTGATTATATGAACAAATGGCAACACTTTATTTCATATTCATTTATAAGGTGTCCTTGTTACACATTTACTATTATACTAACAATAAATTATGCATTATTACATTATTAACCCTATACCAAACCCCAATCCCTAACCATATAACAACTACATAAAGTTAAATAATATCACGCAGTAGCCGACTGTAACAGGGACACCTTAAAATAAAGTGTAACCAAGAAGGTTAAATAATAAAATTGCCATTCAAAATAAATAAATAAACCGCTTGTTTCCTAATCTAGTTATCTAATAAAGTAGCTTTGTATATTGCAAATATGGTTGGCTCTTTGTCAGATTGCTTTAATTCCTTTTGGATGAATTGTCTCCTGAATGCAAATGCACAGTAATATGAACATGTACCTCAGTAACAAAGATGGGGACATGAGAAGATACCGCACTGTAGGAATGACCTGGATGCTTTCCTGAATGAATACTGCAATACACAGCTGTGCCCTGTGCTCTATTTCTGGCAGGGCCGCAGTGTAAGTTTGTTTACTGTAGGTATTGCTAGTAGGTCTTGTTATACAATCTGCAGCAGTCCAGAATACCCAATGACGTCATGCCAATTAGACGCTCCTCTGCGCTCACACAGACCCCCTGTGGTCGGACAGAGCTACTGCATGTATCAGGTGTGTTGCCTTAAACTAAGTTTCTGCCTAATTGCAGGAGTACGTGAGCTGTGAACATAATTTCCCATCGCTTGCAGGCAAGCTCTGAATCAATCATTTAATATAACCACACTCAATTTATTACAGAGACGTTCTGTGACAGACACGCTAGGCTATTATTAATGTGCGCAGGATGCAGAAATCAGCTGCTGTGCACCTGTGTCCCCAAATCATGGGGTCTCGAACAAAACACAAAAAAATGCAAATTAGCCTTTTGTTTACCCAAAGATGAGTTAATTTGGCGAGACGCTCATTACATGTCTTCCTGGCCAGTGTGGGTTTTGGAGCGAGTCGGATCCAGGACAGCTCGTTGAGCCAAGAGCCTGCCGAATAATAACCCTCCACCATTGCAGCTTTTCACACAGAAGCAAGGCCACAGCAGGAAGAGCATAAAAGACCTGCAGGCTCCAAGCGAATTTACTGACATCTGAGCTAGAGCCTGTCGGTTCTAAAAGACACACAGTACTGAATCTCATTCTAATTGCATTGGATGTACCACAGGTCCTTATATGAAAATCTTGTATTAGTTTTTTAAGCGCTTTTCCCAATACATAGTTTAAAAGCAGCTTTACAGAAAAAAAAAGAACATGATAATATTATTCAAACTGAAAAAGTTAAATATCAAAGAAAATCATGCTAATCAACAGTAAAATCGACTCCATGTCTCTGGCCTGCAGGTGTGTGCATGGCCTGTTTTTAAAGAACAAAGAGCCCATGTGTGCCCCTCTGTTTCTAATGACACACGTGTAATCTGACCACGTCACGTAATCCTGAACACATACAAACTGCAGCTCCCCTCTCTGCACTGTAAAGCCAAGCCAGTGCACACAAAGCCCAGTATCTTACACCAAAGAAAGAAGCTACTGTGACGGTGAGATGACACTGAGGCGAGAGAGGAAATCTGATGTAATAATGTATCATCGGTGAATAGACTGCAATGCATTTTCCCTTTATATTTTGCCAGAGGAACATTTGATATAGTTGAACGAGAGCTGAATCTGCTCACATTATGCAGTCATGATTTGAAACACTTTCACTTTTAAGTTTAACGTAGCTTTCTTTGCATGTTAAACAATGAAACATAATGTTTATGGTCAGTTCTGAAATATTTTTATAAAAATATAATGCACCCCCCCATGTGTATATATATATGAAGAGTTCAGATGCAAAAGCCTCTAAATGCCATCTGAAATTTTCATCTAAAATTAGGATTTTTAGCAGGCTCCTATATTTATGTTCAGTTATTTCACTTTAATAGCCTGGAAAAGGTCCTGCACATTGCCATTAAAGTAAAATGACTCAACCTAAGCATAGGAGCTTGATAAAAATCCTAATTTTAGATGAAAATTTCAGATGGCATTTAGAGGCTTTTGCATCTGAACTCTTCATATATATATACACATATATATATGCATATAGTTTTCACATATTATTTTTAGTAGTAGTATTAATAAATATAATTACATTTTATTTATTAAATGTGAAGCCAGTGTTGCACAACAAGTGTGCATGACGCCATTTTGTTGTCACGTGACAAGAAAACCATACAACAGAGAAGACCCTTTTAGGCCCCCACCAAGGTTTTTTTTTTTTTTTTTTTTTTTTTTTGATACAATTAAAGTAGGCTATTTTTAACATGTCTAAAACTCACTGACTGAATTAAAATGTTGTTGAAAACAACATATAAGATTACTTTTCTAAGTGTCAATAACTTCTTAGAACACAACAGTGTTTCCATTTTAAAAAAAAAATTCCCTTTTTGGACATGATTATTCGTCATTGACCCTTAGAATTAATAATGAAAGCAAAATATGTGATATGAAAAAAGCGTAATCTCTCCCTAACGAGCTCTTCTTGGTGTGTTTTGCCATCACAAAGCAGTGTCTGGTGTCATTCCACTGCAGTGAACAGTCGCTGGTCGTGCAGAAAGAAAACACGCTGTGGATCTGCGGCTCAGAAGCTTGGTTTGAAAAAGAGCCCCGCCCTCCTCCTGCCTCTCCTGGAGCCTTATAACCAGACGCCTGTTCTTCAGACTCGCATACCCAAGAAACGCACCGGACTTGAGCACAGTTACGAGCCCGGAGAGCAGACGGAAAGCAACCTGACGGAATATACGCTGTTCGCATTTGTTTGTTTTCGAGAAGCGTCTAGGCTGAGCGAAGAAGACATGGATTTTCTGAACCACAACTACTTGAGCGCGCGCGCGCCCTACGATTACACCTTCAATTTTTGGAATGACTATCTCGGCCTCTCCACGCTGGTCACCAAGAACAACAAGCACAGCATCCCCCAGAGTCCCAACTCCATCACGGAGTCCCTGAAAGCCACTCTGGGCTTGGACGACAGCCCTCCGTGCCCGTGCGTAATCGCGGCCGGCGGCGACGGCGACAGCGGTGGACACCTGGACTCCTGCTGCTGCCCCCCGCCCGCCCCCATCTCCATCCTGGACCTGAAGGAGCGCTTCTCCATCCTGAGCCCCTTCCAGAACCAGAACCAGGGCACGGGAGGACTGCTGTCCTCCTCCCAGGAGCGGGAGATGGCCATCGGAGGGAGCTTCGCGGGATTTGATCTGTTCGGCGTGGAGAGGAAGATGAGGAAACCGGTGGCGCGCAATAAGCAGGAGCCCAAGATCTGCGTCTTCTGTCGGAATAACGGCGCGCCGGAGGAGGTGTACGGCTCGCACGTCCTGAAAACCCCGGACGGGAGGGTGGTGTGCCCGATCCTGCGGGCGTACACATGCCCCCTATGCAGTGCCAACGGGGACAACGCGCACACAATAAAATACTGCCCTCTCTCCAAAGACCAGCCTGCCCAGAGAGTGCTGAAGGGAGGCAGAGCTGTGGGTGGTAAGCGAGTGAAAATCTTCTAAAAAGACTCCTGTAGACTTACATGTATTGCACTGAACAATTTCTTTCAGATGACTGTTCTGATTGACTGGCTTTCCGAGTCTTAACTACTAGGCAAACAAATAAGATGATATCAATGTTTTGTTAAACGAAAAAAAAAAAAAAAAAAAAAAAAAACTCATATATTTTTATAGATACTTTATTTCCATAGTTTATTGCATACTTTATTCATAAAAAGCTATTCTTTTTTCCTTTTCACGCATAGGTTTTAGATGTTTATTCACGATTCATAGTCACGTTTTGTGTGAAATAAGATGTTATTTTTCTTTAAAATGGGAAAACGTGAATGTTGGCACCAGAGGAGTTGCTCTTCTGTTCAACTCAAGTATTTTCTTTACTGTAAGCTAAGCTTGCACCTCGTTTTTGTCTTTAAACCAAAGTTTATTTTGCCATTGAGCGATTTTAAAGAATGTTCAACATTTCTTCATTTATGAACTCTAGTCCCATTCCGCTCTCTCTTGAAAGTCCACTCCGCAGTTTCCTGACATTTGCCAGCACGGACGCGCAGAGCAACACAATAGAGGCTCTGTTGCGCGTTCATGTTGTCAGCATAACTTCATAATCGGCCAAAATATTTCCGAACCCACTGACAGAGCTGGGCATTTTACATTGCAGGGTCCATGTTACAGATGTTACATCACTAATGTTAAGTGAATTTCCAGCAGCTTCAGAAAGCAGTGTTGCTCATTAGTGCGTATAGCATGAACGCTGTAATGTAAAGTGTGACCGCAGTCTATTCTTCTGTATGAGGTGCCCTTTCAATGTTTACACCCCTAGTAAGGGGAACACACACTGGAGAAAAATAAATCAAAATAAAGTATGTTTTATGGGTGCCTCTCTTCAGCTCCATACAAAGTTCACCTTCTCCAAAACATCCTGGGTGAGCAAAGGGGAAAGGGAGAGGTTTATGTCAAACAAACAAAGGGTCCACGGTGGAATATAGCACGTATGAATGTTCTTAATAAAAAAGCTTTTTGTAAAAACAATGTATTTGCCCCTTTTTGCATTATGTACAAGAATAACCCCCCCTAAACGCAAGAACAAAACAAAAAAAGGATGCAAACATATTGTGAATGTACAATTTGACACTTGCAGGACTGCACATTTCTGACAGTTATGTTTACCAAAGGAATTCAATTTTAATGAAGTAAGGAGCATAGATTTGCTGTATTGTAAATAATTACCGAAAAAAAAAGGAAAATAATTAAGTGATGTCTATTCAGTATTTTACCATTTAAAAGTGACTTCAGAGGGAACTACCTCACCAAGATTTTGTACTTACATGTAAAATGTCAACAGCAGTTTATTAATATAGTGTACCATTTATAACAAGGGTTTCTTATAGTATTTTTGATCTTTGTATAACATAATTGTATTTTTTTTTCAGTGCATTCTACGAACGAAAGTGAAATCCCAATAAGCTCTAAGCATTGTTTGCTAATAGGTGACAGCTGTACATAATATTAATGATGATGATTATATCATGCATTTTAAGTTGTTGTTCAATGTGACGTTCTTGGTTCGTGAGAGAGAGACTGAGAATCAAATGTTGAAGACATCAGCCAATTTGCCACTTTTAACTGAGGTTTGTAATTATATTAAAAGAGTAAAAAAAGAAACACTGTTGAATTTTCTTATTTATATTTTGTCACAAATTCCCTGTATGCTGCTGTGCAGAAATTAAAGAGATGGATTCACTAGATAAATAAACAGCTTCTGAAACAGTTTAACTGGTGCTTTCATGTTGTCATCCCTGCCGATTGTGTTTAGCAGGCCCATGTGAGCCTGTGTCATTGTCACAATCAGGGTCTTTGTGAATCCCACCTCATTCCCATCACCACTCAAGGCCTCTCTGCACCTACACAGGCCTTTCCTCTCTAAATGTTACAAAAATGAAAACAAAGAAAAGGAGAACAAAGGAGAAGTTTCTCTGATCATTTTAAAAACCCATGAAATGAGAACTGGAGTTTTGAAGCATCTATAATGCTGATGTACTCCAGACTGGAATATACTAGAAGACGTTTAAAATCTGAACAGATTTTCAAGCACTAGTCATCAAACACTTGCCAACTTTTGTAAATGTTTACCTTAAAATTGAGCATTGTACACTACACAACTGAGGATCACACACTACCAGGCTTTCAAACTCGTCAGAACACAACAGACTCACAAACTCTTATTACAGTCTTAAAGGGATAGTTCACCCAAAAATGACAACTCTGTCATTAATTACTCACCATCATGTCATTCCAAACCCGTGAAACTTGTTCATCTTTAGAACACAAATTAAGGTATTTTTGATTAAATCTGAGAGCTTTCTGATCCTCAGCAACGCAACTTACACTTTCAAGAAAGGTAGTAAGGACATTGTTAAAATAGTCCATGTGATGTGGTTCAACAGTTATGTTATGAAGCAACTAGAATACTTTTTTGTGCATAAGGTAAACAAAAAATAATGACTTCAGTCAACAATATCTTCTCTTCCGTGCTGCTGATGCATTTGAGGTGGGTTTTTTATAAAACTGCCAAAGCTTTTCATTTTAAAATCACAACAGCACCTGAATCACGTCACCCTTGAGAGTGATGTCACCATGCAACCTCTGATCCTCTCAGAAAGGGGCGTCCATGAGAGGACAGAGGGCCTCTCTGTCAACAGGCCTGTCCACATATTTCCTTCCATCCCTCTCCCTTTTTCCCCTTTCTCGTTTCATTCAGACACACACAGCTGAGACACTTCATTAAAAATGGATAAATACAAAGTGCAATAGGGATTTATATTACAGCAGACAGTTGCAGAGAAGCCCGATGGGTATGGCATCTGACACACACACACACACACACACACACACGAACGTCTGGATAACAGCTTTTATTCCCCTGTTACTGCAGCCCATTTTCAATGCAGCAAAAGGATTTTCATAATTAAGTTAGTTCCACCATTTATACCAAGAGTCTCTTATGATTTTAGCCAGAACAATGGAGAAGGAAAGATGGTTTTTATTAAAACAGAGCCTTGAACTTGTTCCCCTTTGATTTCTCTTCTAGACATTTCTGAATTAACGGAAGGTTTTGCACTCGTGTAATGTTTTTAATCTACTCTGTGTGTTATTCGAGACTTGAGACCACATACCGATCATCTTAACAAGTCAAAGTAGCATTTGAACAACATTAAAATTATTCAACTCTATTAAACTTTCTTGATCTGGCTGCATGTTTAGTATTATTATTATTCATCCATCAAAACAAGGCCTGATTCATTTTTACACTCTAAACTTCTGAAAACATTTAGCTCCAAACATTATTTCGACACTTAGCTTACCCTTAAAAAGTATGCATGTCATTTCATTTCATTAAAAATAAAACTATTTATCAATTTGCCATTTATTTTAAGGAAAAAATTTACAAGCTTTACAAAACATTTAAGGTCATGGAAAAAAATGGAAGTAGAGACAATATTTTCTTTATTTTGACATACATTCGAGTGAAATGGATATTTAAAAAAAAGAATAAATACAAATTAAAATATAGGAATTTAGTTCAACTGGTCACTGATTGGACGTAGGCAGACCTGAATATGAGCTTGCGGTCAACTGTAACAAAAGGAGCAGGGTTTAAGTCTAATAAATAACTGAAAATGGCACATTTCGCCAGAAGATTAAGATATTTTGATTCAAAATCATGAGGTCAAGAAAAATGAAACACATGCATGGACAAATTGTACACAATGAATTTAGAAAATACATTTCATATCAAATTTAACAAAAATGGTTTGTTGGATAAACAAATAATAAGAAGAAAAAGAATAATAAGAAAAAAACAGTAGACATACAAATCACATCGACATCAGTTGTTTATCCATACAGTAAATGCAAAAATGGCTAAAGTTACATTTATTCTGAGAAACGCTCCAGATGCATTTGTTATCTAATGCAAAGACATTCATGCATTTTTAATTGCGGCTCCACATAAAAAGTCTCCAAATGCCTTTTGGAGCCATTCTAACTCTCACATTCAGTATTTCAGAATGCAAAGTAGTCTAACAGATGGGACGGTATCTATCACAACATTGTGAAGACAGGACCCTCAACCCCATACAGTAAAAGGGAAGTGACATGACCCCATTCACAAGGAACAACTTTGGAACAAGTCAGGTGTATTTCATACAAAACCAGCTTTGACAGGACCTCCTAACCTGGTGGAAGTGCGAGCGGTTGTACATGGTAATGAGGGGTGTGACCCCCGTGCTAACCGGGTCTGTCTGCATGGTATCCGGCCCTGCTTGAGCGTCCCGGGCTCTCTCAGACTTGGCTGCGGGCCAGCCAGATGCACTCTGCCCTCATACTGCACTTCTGTCTCCCGACAAACGGAAACTTCCAGGGCTTCTGAACAGAATGGAAACATATGTCGGGATCACATGACCGCGCTCGCTTCTGAGGCCTACAGCGGCTGCATATATGTGGCCAATGTTTTGGATCAGGTTTGATATCTTGCTCCAAGAATGTTTTGGGTGGACGAGCTTGGTTTTAAAGCTCGGTTCGAGCCAGTTTCTAGAGCACAGGGGTTAACTAGACTTCCTCTGCTTCTCTCTGAGATTAAAGCACATAGCTGTCATAACCTATTTCAGCAGCCACTGAGCTGACGTTTTGCTACACAGTATAACACAATAACAGGAATTCTTCTTCAGGAGGAAAGGTCTCTGCGGCCTTTAAGTCAGAATGTTTTAACTTGAACTCTTAAGTAACTAAAATGAGTTTTCCTCTCAGTGACCACCAAATTATTTCCCATGAGTCTTCGTTTCACTCTGCGGTCGCAAATACACAACAAATGAGGTGACCCGTGATCCACAGAGCCAAAGCCTCGGCGAGCTTCTACAACTTTCAAAATCATGCTGTGTTGCGTTGTAGTTTTTCCAGAAAGTTGTCAACACACACAGTGATGACAGTGTGATTACTTCTGGAAGGTAATGTAACTAACAATCAACCAGATTTAGCATGTATCGGTGATTTACATGCATTTTTTGTGAGTTGCATGGATGTAGAGTGAAATAGGATAGAAGAGGATCATGTGACCCTGGCAAAAGTCAGTCTTGTGGTCACTTCTCCTCTAATTTGGCAGGTTACCTGCTGGCTGACGGAGCAAAGGCACTGAAGGAAAGAAGAAAAAGGAGATGTTTTTTTTTAAATAAGTCTTTTATGCTCACAAAGGCTTCATTTATTTAAGGAAAAATACACAATGCAAAACATGCAATATTGTGAAATATTATTAGAATTTAAATGAAAAGTTTTCTGTTTTAATATATTAAAAATCTAATGTATTCATTTGATGGCAAAGCTAAATTTCTGCAGTCAACAGTTACATAATTCTTATTATTAATTATATTAGGGGAATTTGTGGCCTAGTGGTTAGAGTGTTTGAGTCCTTACCCAATGGTTGTGGGTTTGAGTCTCGGTCCGGCGATACCACTTCAGTACTTTTTTTTTTTTTTGAACAAAACACTGAAATATTTTGCAATTTAATACATGTCTTTACTGACATTTTTATGTTTCCTGCTGAATAAAAGTGTTTATTGCAAATTTAAACAAATACAGAGGTGATATATATTACAAATTGTAATGCATTCTAATTAATAAAGTTAAAAAAATTCTAGTTTATTTGTATAGCACTTTTTAGGATACAAATCATTGCAAAGCAACTTTACAGAAAATTAATGTTTCTATTATATTTAGTAGTATGTAGGGTGGTGTTGGCACAGTGGATAAGACACATGCCTTTGGTGTGAGAGACCTGGGTTTGAATCCGCTGTGAGACACCAATGTGTCCCTGAGCAAGACACTTAACCCCTAATTGCTCCAGAGGCGTGCGACCTCTGACATATATAGCAATTGTAAGTTGCTTTGGATAAAAGTGTCGGCTAAATGAATAAATGTAGTAGTAGCTTATCAGTGGTGAGTTTATGTACATATGGCAGAAATGTATGGAAAAATCAATTGAAGATGTAATCACTATGTAAAAACTTCAGTTTTAGGCATTCATTAAAGAGGAATGAAAGGAATTAATTGACTGGATTAGGGGATCAGGAGCCCATGCGTTTGTGTGTGTATGCCATAGTGTACTCTTTACTTCATGTAGCTCTGCTTTTGATTCCAATCACCTGTGGCCTGCATGCCGTGATATCAGACGAATCAGTGGTAAATACATATTTCTGCTTTGATGTTTGGCTACAAAGAGTCCCGACTCATACACCTTGTTCCAGAGCAATCAGATGCTTTCTTTCCAGGCTCATTATCAAACAGAAAGCCTAAATATCACACTACCGCCCATCAAACACTAATGACACTTGGCAGAGCAAGACTGACTGTGTCTCTGGTTTCTGTTTGTGTCCCTCCTTTACATCCTAGATATGTCATCCAGCAAGCAAAAAACATAAATCTAATCACCACAAAGAAGCAATAATACACTTCTTCTCATAAAGTCACAGGATTCGAGTTCATGTCACTAACGGACAAGTTATGAGTCTGTAATACGCTTACGAGTTGGTTCAAATCACTAACCCTTAGTGCTGTATGCACAATAGTTATAGTGCTTAGAAATGGCAAAACTGTTAGTTATAGGGAGACAATAGAAGACAATGGGGTCAAGGAATTAATGTAATGTAATCTAACAGGAAAATATAAAGAAAACAAGGGCCACTTTTGTGGCAATCAAATTGTTTTGTGCCTTGTAACCTATATTTAATAACTTGTATTGAATCCAGAATCTTCCTTTAAATAGAAGTTGAGGTTCTTTTGCTGGACTATATTACTTTTGGTCACTGGGTTCTGGAATGTTCCCACCGAGCGAAAGAAAACTGCGATCCCATGTGTTTGTGGTTTGGGCTCTGGGTTGATCGCTGAGGATGGAGGAAATTACTGCAGCTTCCTGCAATATGGTGCCACCAGGTACACTGAACACACACACACACACACACACACACACACACACACACGCATGGTAATAGTTTAAGTGTAAGTTAAATGAAGTCTTCAAGTATTGCACACAAACCACACACACGCATTCAGCATAACTGAACAGAACAGCCTTGAAAG
Source organism: Carassius gibelio (assembly GCF_023724105.1). NCBI lineage: Eukaryota > Metazoa > Chordata > Actinopteri > Cypriniformes > Cyprinidae > Carassius > Carassius gibelio. The sequence goes on from NC_068409.1 coordinate 11,516,949, forward strand.
CACACACAAACAGAAGCACACAGTGCGGAAACACACACTTCCCACATAATTGTACCTTGTGCAGGCTGCAAGAGCACATCACTGCTATACTCGCAGAAATGTCTTACTTACTGTGCCTTCAGTGAAACTAACACACCCACACACACATACTTTTTTGGGGGATTTGTAATGGTATGGTAATGGGTTTTATATTGTTCTGCTTTGGTACTGTTCTTTGTGAGTCTGGGTAAAATGATTTGCATGAATACATTTGCATTAATGTTCTTAGCAGACAATTTTTTACCAAAGCCGCTTACAATAAAACACACAAATCATGTTAACTACCTAGTTCCACAACAAAAAGCTGAGGATACAGAAAGCTTAATAAGGCAGGCCTTAAATAGCAATGAGAAGACTCAAAATGATGATCATCCAGTTTCTCACCTTAATAAATATGCAGCCAGGATGCTGTTGATTTTGAAGTACATGAGCTGAATCACATCTATGCATTTACCAGTAGATTCATGCGGTTTTGAACGTTAGCAGCCTTGCGGTTGACTTGGGTTTTTAGAAAAGCCTTCACATTGGATTCAAAGATGGAGCTCTCCTGCCCTCTGGTGTTACTTATTGGGTAAGAGCAAATACATAAGGCCACTTTCTTTGTCCTATATAAAAATGGAAGTAAAGAGATGTGAGAATTTGAAATATCCAACATATAAATATTCAAAGCTATGAGGTCAAATGAAATAGTACAAAATATGATTCAGCACTACCTAGGTATTTGTTTAGTGTTCTAGGTCACTAAACAAATTTATGACATCGATAATATTAACAGACAGTTAGGTGCCTTTGCTTTCCTTGAAATGTTTATCTGAAACATTAAAAAATGATGTTAGGAAACATGAATCGTTGGGTCCATGCCAGTTCCAGCCTTGCAAAAGCCAAATAAATAAATACTAATGCATTTAGAAAAATAAATAATAATAATAATTTAAATTAAACTGCAAATGATTACACTGACAATAAAATGTATATGTAGGTCTAGTTATAGTCAGAAAATGTTTATATCGGCCTTACTATATTCACTGTACTTAACGCGTGACTGTACATCAACTCTTGTAACAGCAGATGTCACTGTTGCCCAAAGTCTTACAAAAGACTCACATATTTAAGCCTACATTTTTATTGCTAAATCAGGATTCATTTTTAACCCTCTGGCCCTCGTCGGTCATTTTTGACCGAAAAAATGTATATTTTGAAATGTAAAAATTCGTAGCTTCAACTGAAAGAGATGACACTTGGTGACTTTTGTCACATTAGCAATATAAAAAAAAAAATATCATGGACATGATTTGGATATGTTAAAGAGTCAAAAAAAAAAAAAAAAAAAAAAATGTCACACTCTTCGCGGTCAAAAATGACCGACATAGGAAAGGAATGGGGAATACGAAATTGTTTTTAAAACTCAGTGAATATTTTGGTGGTACAAACCACAAATCACCCACTGGTCAGTAAAAAGTGTGCAGCAATCAAGTGACTCTCCAGAATATCAGTGCAAAATAGACACCAACCAATAAATTAGAAAAATACAAAATGGGCTCTCTCTCTCTCTCTCTCTCTCTCTCTCTCTCTCTCTCACACACACACACACACACACACACACACACAGAAATGAACTTGTAAGACTGCAAGACAGCACATTGTGAGAATATGTGAAATCAATAAATGAAAACAAAAAAAACAAAAGGCTTGCTTTCTCTTTATCTTTCTTTCTCTGACACACACGAACTGGTAAGACTGCATCAGAGTAAAATCTTTTTATTGAAATAAACTCAATAAATCATAAATTAAAAAATCCAAAAGTGATTATCATTCTCTTTCTCTAACATTTAAGTAAATTGAGTAAAATATTAATTTATTACAAAATTTTTGTATAGCTAGTGTTTTGAATGATCCCTTTTCATTCCTTATTTGTTAGATTTATTTTAATGATCAAATACTGAGAAACAAAAATGCTTTCTATGTGTTCCCTTTCTAACAAGATTTTAATGTTTGACTGTAATCATAATGTAAAACCTGATACTTATCTAACCAAAAATATCTAAACCTTGACAAAAAGTAATCTTTTAGAATGTCTAGATATAGGCTAGTTCTAAATGCAAATCCTAAAAAAATGAAGAGATGAGGTCTAAAAAACGATGGGAATCCAAAAGCCTCTGTATATATCTATATAGGGTGCTAATAAAAGAGGTTACGCAATATTACACAAGTTTTTACTTTTTTAATGCCTTCAGATTCAAATTTGGGAAATTCTCACATGAAAAATTATTTTAAATGTTTTCATTCTATTTTAAAGAGAACTATTGCATTTATATATATATATATATATATATATATATATATATATATATATATATATATATATATATATATATATATATATATATATATATATATATTCTAATGGAGAAAATAGCTCATTAAAATTAAAATCATAAATAATAATCCAAAAATATTATTGAACAAAAATATATTACAATGGTGTTCCTGAAGAAAAAAAAAGTAACATTTCAAGGCTTCGGTCACTTTTAACCGCGAAGAATGTAAGTGTGACTCCTAAACGAAGAGGGCCAGAGTTAATTTAAAGTATCCTCGGCGTCACGCACCTGTCGAAATCTGCAGGTACAACGCAAACCTGAATTATTCCTTTTAGAGGTATGGTCAAATTAAGGAGGAACAACAATGGATAATAAAATAACATTTACCTCCTGCATTTAGATATTGTAACATTTTCAGGGACATTCTGATGCTGATTGTTTACTATATTCACAGCGGAGTTTCGTGATCAAAGTTCCGAATAACATTCCGTTCCTCTCGCGATAACTGACTTCTGACGTCAGAAACAACAATTGACGCGACTTGGAGAATATTTGAGAAGTGACAGATAGTTAAGCTACATGGCGAGTTAATTTGCATACAGACTGAACTAGAAATCGAGTCTAACGTTAAGCACCACTTGTTAAGTCATGAACCCTTGTGGCGTCATTAAAACCAACAAAAGTAGAAAACGCTATGACAACAATCTACTGTAATTTTACAGTAGATTGTACTGTAGATTTACAGTAGACACTTACAGAAGGTATTTCTGAAATATGCCTAATGTAAAAATGTTTGGTGATTCTGTTTGTCAGTCATGGCACCAGCAAGTTATATGTCTAGATCACGGCCATTGTCCAGTGTATAACTGGAAGTTTAGAAAAAATATTTGTTTTGGCCGATAAGGAAAATGGTAGCTAAAACAATTTTAGTTCCAATAAACATTGAATATTTCTGTTTATTTTTGTGTCGCTGTATAGGCCTAGGCCAGATAGTGTACAGTCAGTTGATCATTACATCCACTAGTAGAAAAATTACTTTCTAAAAAACTAAAGCTGTTTTGTTATACAGTATGCGATGTTAACCGGCAAATGTACTCTAACTGTTGATTTAATGTGTATTTGCAAACGCCAAGACCTAGCTGCTAGATATTTTAATTAATTCTCAGGAGATTGTTGTTGAATGTGTAATTTTTCTTTCTTTCTTTCGTTCTTTCTTTCTTTCTTTCTTTCTTTCTTTCTTTCTTTGAAACAGGCTTCTTGTTTACAATTAGGCTAATTTAAGTATTGACATAAATGGATGTTGGCATAAACTGTTAAATATTAACACTTTCTTAATTACTTTTAATTTAAAATTAGTTAATGCAGAACAATTGTTGAACATTTTGTCATAATTTAATTTAAGTGTGTGCCATCTATTTAAAAATCTTTTTTTTTTTTTTTTAGACTAAATATTGTAAAAATTTGTTTTTGCCCATACGCGGAGATTTGTTTGTTTAATGGTTTGTTATTTTGGGATTGAAAAGGTTTCTGTCATATTTTCAAATCAAGTTTTGTGAGTTACCATTCTGGTTAGGTCTGGATTAGGCAAGATACAGATAAATGGAGAAAGACCATCAATTATGTTTTTTATGTGTTTTTATTAAAAAAAAAAAAAAAAAAAAAAAAAATCACAAAGGTGTGTAAGTGTCTTTAAATCACCTGACAAAAGTGCCATCCATTTAGGTTTGATAAAGTTTGCAAAGATTTATTATTATCAGCGCAAGTATTCACTCAATTGTTTAAAGTGCTTACAGATTTGTTCTGTTGTGCAAAAAATTACGAAATATTGGAAATTTCAGGAATCTTGTTGATGCGATTGCGGTGTGGGAATCTAAGTTGCTTTAGGAAAAATCTCCTTTTATTGCATATTTTTATTCATTATGAAGTGCATTATGTGCTTTTATTACACACACACACACACGCACACGCATTGTTTCTCTAACAAAACCCAAAATAATTAATATACAAGTGATATGTACTTGGAAGCCCAAAGATTTCAGATTTCTCTTAGAATTCCCTTTTTCTCTGGAATTCTCTCATCACATTTTCACTGAGGAATCCCAAAAGAGCCTTCACGCTTTTGTAGTGGGACCCCTATGAATGTAAATGCAATATGGTCACAGCCTGGCTCAGGGTGGGTTTGTTTTCACATGCTTAATTCAGTTTGTCACCTTCATTCAGGAGGCTTTGAGTGCCCTAATTTGTGTTAATGAGGGGTAATAAAGTCATAGTACCCTATATTAATGCCAGGGGGGCAGGAGTGAGAGAAAAAGGCTTATACTGACTGCTCTCCTTTCTCTTTTTCTCCCCACCTATCCATCGCTCCTTCCTTCCGTCAAAGCCAGAAAGCCTTGATCCGCTGTTCCGTCCTCCCGTGCGGCTCGCCTCCATTGTTCCTCTAATTAGATCTCTTTTGTTGGGTTAGTGCCGACGCCATCTGCTCTGCTGTCACGAGCACGGTGGGTCTGGGGCAGGGGCATTGTGATGGTGCAGCCCATCTCCCAGCTCCCCACAACGGGCTACAAAAGAGCTGGCGTGTCCCCGGCGCACTCGCATAAGGGCCCTTTCACACTTGATGGAATTAGGAAGAGATTGATGTCCCTGTGCTCAGGGAAGACCATAAGAGACTTGTAGAGCTGCAAGCAGGACATGCAATGCACGTTGTCCGTTTATACTAAAGGACTACGCTGAGATCTCTGCTGGTTTGAGGAGAGAGTGTATGTGTGAGGGGTTAAGGAAAGTTATCGTAAGCCATTAGCTGGTCTTGTTAAAGAAAACAACAGTTACATAGCATGTGTCAGCTGTTGCACTGGATAAACTCACGTCAGGAAACCTTTTGAGCTGCCTAAACATCGCTGTCAGAGCTTTCAAAACTCGCCTGTGTAAATGTGAGGCCTGAAATCTAACTTGAACGAGATGAAAAATATCAATGTGAACATATACTGTAATAACTAGTTTGATGTCAAACACAAAAAAAGTATTCTCGTAGCTTTGTAAAATTACGGTTGAACTCTTGATGTCACATGGACTATTTTACTGATGTCTTTACTACGTTTCTGGACCTGGGAACATTGCAGTTGCATTGCTGTGTACGGAGGATCAGAGAGCTCACAGATTTCCTCAAACAAAATTCTTAATTTGTGTTCCGAAGATGAGCGAAGGTCTTACAGGTTTGAACGACATTGAGTAATTAATGACAGAATTTTCAGTTTTGGTTGAACTTTCCCTTTAAGGGCATCATTTAGGTCTCCCAGCAAGATCAGTCTGGTTTTGTAGGTCTGAGAATGTCTTGAAGATGTTGTTCTGTGGTCTGTAGGTGGCAGTGTGGTCTCATCCACATCTGGTATCGGCTTACAGCTCATGCAACAGGAACTGACCACAGGTACTGAAGGACAGTTCAGTCCAAACATCTATCTATCTGATGCATGAGAGGCATGCCTGAGAATGCAGGAGAGACAGAAACCGAAAACCAGAGAGATGGAATAAACCGCTGTGAATCTGCAGGGTAGAGCTGATATAGCAGCATCAGGTTTAATGTGTTAGCTAATGCATAAGAGCGTTGTAGCTTCTCTGTATTTCTGGTCTGAAATACATCATATCTCATTGAGAAGTCATCGAAAAATGCTTTGTGATCAACACTGAATAGTGTGAAGCAGTTTTCATTTTGAAATACTGTTTTCTATTTTACAGTGGACACCAAGGGGCAATCCAACAATTATGTACACAACAATTGTCTTAAAATTGACATTTACAATCCAACAGTGTGGACAATTATGTAAGTGATGTAGATTAAATAGAAGAAATGTAAATAATTTTGAATTCAATTATTTTCTCCTCTGTAAACCTTTGTACATTATAATGTACAGTAGTCTTTTTTTGGGGGGAGGGGGGGTCTATTCAGTGTTTCAAGCTTTTACTAAGGGAATGATAAATTTGCCATTTTTGGTTCATGACCTATTAGCTGGACAGAGAACCACTGATCTGCTTCATTCCATTTCCATTCATAAAGCATACTGACATGACATAAATATACAGAATTCTATGTAAATCATTATATATATTTTTAAATAAATGTTTGTAAAAGTTTAAAAATATATTTACTTACATTGATAGAATGTTCTCAATTTCTCCAACTGATGTCAAAGTTGTTTGCCTACAAAATTCTCATTGGTCTTGCTGGAACGGCTTTGTTTTCTAGCATCTATTTAACCATTTAGCCGCCTTTACACTGTAAAACATGTGTTGATTCTCACGTAGCCGACAGAAAAAAATGAAGACGTGCTCTAATGTCATGACAGCGCAAAAGCTTCTCAGATACAGTGTTTCACAGAACTACAGCTAAAATCTAAGCTTGCTTAAAACATTATAGCATTCTTCTTTTGTTGCCTTGCATGCAGTAGTATTTCCTTTCCTGTATTTTATCATGTCCAAAGTCATCAGACCTTCAAGCAACCAGTTGTGATGTGTAGTAAAAAAAGATAATGATCTGTCTCTCTTTTCAGTTTGTCTCACATTTTCTGTTTCTGTCAATCAGTGGCAGTTATTTTACTCACATTCTTATTCCTCTCTACGCAGGCGTTCAACACACTCCTTGCTTGCTTTCATTCCAGCCTGTTTTCCCTCCTCCATTTTTCTCACCCCCAAAAAATCCACAGAATGCTTCTCCGACCCTGTCTAACAGCAAACATACGTGAAATGTGTTACTTTAGCTGCAAACATTTGGCCTGGCATTAGTGATGGTGCTCCAGGCTCATGTGGAAGTTCTTATAGTCGGAGAGTCAAACCTGATTAGGTTGAGGGGCAGATTATTTTAGAAAAAAATATAACCGATTATACAGTTTTGATATTATGTGGTGTATTTTTAATAAATGCACTTATTTGTATTTTTTACACACACACACACACACACACACACACACACATATATATATATATATATATATATATATATATATATATATATATATATATATATATATATATATATATATAGAAGTTTTTTTTTTCAATATTTACATTTTTAAGATTTTATTGTTAAATAAAAAATTGTTTTCTTTTAGAAAATGTCTAGCTGGACCCAATAAATAAATGTGCTTATAAATTAGCTTTTTCAATTTTAGTTTTTATATGGAATATAAAATACATCGTTACAATTGGAATATCAGTTCTTCATTTATTTTCATTTTTATTTTTAAGACAAAATGCTAAATATTTTTGGGGTTCAGAAGACTTCTAGAGTCATCCGGTCAATAAATTTGATATTTTTGAAAGGCAGGCTCTGGAAAAAAATCTTGAAAAGATTTTCAAACATCCATTAGTTTGAAGATTGGAAGTTATAACTATAATAATTCTTGCGCGTACATAACCAGACACTTATATACAGTACATAACAGATTTAAACAGACACAAAAGGCAGACACACTTAACTCTATCCATTCTGTTCAGAAAGGGAAAGGAGAGAAGAAGAAAAAGCTCTCATCCTTGCAAACACAAGAAATCTTTTACAGATTTCACCCTTGGTTGACCATCACTTTCTTTTTCCTCTTTCTCTCTAACCCCTCCTCCTTCTTTCAGGCCTTGGCGGTCCACCGCTTGCAGGGTTAAAATAAACGCTAGCAGTGAACCATATTGCGTTCCCTCCTCTAATCTCTCCTTATTCACAGGCGCGTAATTGGTAGTCAATTTGCACTCCCCCTTCACCCATTGTGCTGTATTTCCCTCTGACAGAGTGCGGAAGATAAATGACCGAACCGTGCCAGAGGGACCGCAGCTCGCCGAACACAGGCACCCTAAATTCATTACACCAATTTCCTCTTGTCCTGCTCTCCAAAAGAGAATGAGAGGGAGAATAAAGGAATGAAGATGAAGAGAAACAGTCAGATGGTCTTTGTAAATGAGGGGGAAAAGGAAAAAGAAAGAACAGATGCGAGAAGGAGCATTTGGACTTGAGTGCATTCAAAAGAAAAGCTGGTTTAACCATTTAGTTGGAAAGAATATGTATATATATATATATATATATATATATATATATATATATATATATATATATATATGTATATATATATATATATATATATATATATATATATATATATATATATGTGTATGTATATATATATATATATATATATATATATATATATATATATATATATATATATATATATATATATAATGGTAAAAAATGGTAAAGGCACCATGAAATCACAACCGATGATATACAAATGGTTGTGCATGATCCATTGATGTATGTATTAAGTATTTCACACTGAATGTTGGAAATGAATCAAATCGAAATTATTTGTCATATGTGTGTCTTTAGAATTAATTGTGAAATCATACACAGGCATGATATTAGTTTAGAATAGTCTCATATTTTCTGTTAGTCCTTTGACTCTGGTCCCTTTGTGTTGGTTCTGATCTACTCAGCAGTGGGATCTGCTTCCATTGTTCCTGAGACTCCTCTATGAGTCAAGTGATTTATCTTTTACTCTCACTGGTTCCTTTGCCTTGGATCTCACAGCTTCCTGTCTTTCAGTGTCCTGGAGATACATCTCTTGCTCTCTGTGTTGTTTGTTTTACCTATATGTCATTCTGTGTATCATTCTGTCTGTGCTAACTATCGTTTGATCCATTAAATCTAATGTTCTGTTTTACTTTACCCATGCTTTTATCCAAACCGACTGTCATTGATCGTTGTGTCATTCATTTTTAATTGTATTATTATTATTATTATTATTATTATTATTATTATTATTTTAATATTGTTCTAGTAGTTATTTCAGTCACTCTATATTTTATTTTATTTTTCCAATATTTCTTTAACACATTTTATTAAATTGTGCTGGTTCAAGTTTTTTTAGGAAATGATATTACTCAACTCATTTTTCTTTGATTTCTATCTAAAAATTAACTAAATTGCTGTTTTATAGTATTTTTTACTTTTTAGACACTATCAAAAAAAAAAAAAATCCAAGGAAAACACCAATCAACCAATCTATTTATTTTGTATTTGTTCTATTGTTCTGTCTATTGCTATAATATTATATCTTTCATTCTTTCATTCATTCTGTTTTTCTACAGTACTGTCTACAATTGAAACACAACAGCTAGTCTTCAAGTTTATGGAGAATATCATAATTGTTTCGTGGCCTAAATGCATTAAAGTTTAGGATTACTGGATTAAATGTGGTGGTTTCTTTTTCAATATTGTTATTAGATCCAAACATCTGTAAAGCTTTACTGAATACTTGAAAGTAAAAGCAAAACAAACCAGTTAGGACACAGTTTAGAGATGCTTTATTAATATTTTTCTGTTCTGAATTTATTTATTTAGTTATTGGGTTTCATGGTTTTCCTGTTTTAGGATTTATGCTATTTTGCCAAAGGTGTGTCTAGACTTTTGGAGAGCACGGTGTCCAATGTATCTGTTGTTCATTTTCTCTATTGTTGTTTCTGTCCATCTTTCTTTCTCTCGTTCTGTCGTTGAAATCGTTTTTCAATAGTTGAGTGCATAGTGATACCACTGAAGCTCTATGTGTTCTTGTAAATCATGGATATATAATATATTTTTGTTTTCTTTTAACCGTAAAGCCCCAAAGGCCCAAAGAGCTTGAGATTATGTTTTTATGTGTGATGTGTATGCATATTTTTTTCACCCTTCGTCTTCACAGACTGTGCTGTCCATAACTCTTGTTTCAGCCTTCAAAGCCTTTGGCAGATTAACAGAGCCACAGAAGAGTGTGATTGAGCCGCTGTGGTAATTTATGTATCTTCCCTGGCTCTGTGATTCAGCTTCGCACCTGTTGAGCTCCAACAATCAGCTCTGTCTCCCTGCCAGGGCCGCCGTGGGTCAAACCGCCTCTATATAAAAGGCAAAGGCCATTGATGCTCTTTTTACCTTATCAGTAGAGGGACAGAGGAGCGGGATGAACGGCATTCTTAAACGAAACAATAAAACTTGTAGATCAGTGCGAGAGATTTTCATTGGTCTTGCTAATGCAGACAAGCTGACACGCACCTTCAAGCTACTTAGCAACATGGCCGCGGATGCCACGGTTCGGAAGACGCCACAAATGTTTCGCATTAAAGCCACACGATGAGAGCGAGACAACCGAGATATGATGGAGGTGTAGGGATGGCCGCTTGGAGCGTTAATAAAGATGTCATGTGAAAACATCAAGAGACACAAAGTCTCATTTTCAGCCAAGGTGCTGCCCTCCAGATGTGCGCGAGCCGGAGAGGCGATTGGGCCGTAACCGGGCCTGTCTGCCATGCCACTTCCAGCTAACAGGCACAACCTTAGTGCACGTTTGAAGTGAGGGCCAAGAAGTGTCCGGGCCCTTAACGACCAGCAATTTATTACAACACCGTCCTGCTGAGAGCAAAAGGTCAAAGGTCACCGGGTGAACCCCATAAAACCCCACTCTCCTGTTCTCTTTTCTTTTCTCTCTTTCCCCATCCAGTTTTCCTTTCAAACCAGTCTCTGCTGTGCATTAAGCACCTGTTTAGCACCTTGGTTCCTTTATGAGGTTTGTCAGGTTGTTCTTAAGTGTTTCATGGTTGCGGTTCAGGGGGCAAATAAGGGTTGGATGTGGTGCAAAGGGTAAAGCATGTTATTCTGTACACACCAATCCATCTGAACTGTCAGGAAAATTGGCATCTCATTGGATCAAGTCCATATCCAATGCAAATAAAACCATCATTCCACCTTTCAACTGCCCAAGATTTTTCTTGGAAGGTCTTGTATGAAGCTTTCCTTTTGGAATATGACCAGGTAAGCATTTTTTTTCCCTCTATGTGAATGGACCTCTCGTTCTCTAAAGCATTAATTTGCACTGTTCAGTGATTACAATGTGGCAAGTTTACAGAAATGTGAGATTGTAAAAAAAAAATTTCAGGGGCTGAGATGATTTTCCTGAAATCCTCTGACACAGCTGGCTCTGGCTTCAGCATGTGGTAACGTGAGAGATTCTGGTTAGAGGCCAGTGAATAATTTCAGCACAGCATGGACGGTAAAATTTGGCCCACACAGACTCCAAAATGAAGAACGCTGGGGGGTTCCCTTCCGACTAGCACTACTAATGTTACTGGCTTCGTTTGTGACTGGGGTGAAACGGTGCCCAAAATCCTCAGCGTTGTCGTGAAAATGTGCTGTGCAGGTTCATTCAGCGTGGAAATGGGAGAGGGGAGGGCAAAAAAAAAAAATCAAAGAACGTGTCCGCCTGCGAGATTTACTACATGGCTTAAAAACAATGTTTTCACTTGTCTTATAACCAGAAGCTGAGAGAGAGAGAGGGAAACGAGAGAGAAAGAGAGTGAGAGTTCAAAGACTGGCTGCTCTTGTTATCTGGCTGAAGTGGAGCAATAAAATTCCAACTTCATATTTCTCAAGATTTCCTGGTTGGACCTGTGAGTTTGGAAAGTCCAGCTGCGTGTTTGGCCTTGCTATGCTTCCATTTATCAAATACAGTTATTTGTTCACTTTTGCCAGGTAGAAATTAGGTAGAAATGGTCTTCTTCATGTCAGAATCAAGAGGTGAAGGATTGATAGTTTAGCATTGGCCTTATTATTCCTTCCTGGTAGATGTTGTCACTACACCATGTGGTTCTCGAGTTTTTTATCAACAATGTTTTCTATAATAAACTAATTTTAAACTAACTCTTTTATTTATTTATTTTAGATCATAAATGCATGGACTTCACCGATGGTATTTATTAGCATGGCATTAATTACTCAAGTGAAGCTATTAACATATAAATAGAGTGAGCTTTAAAGTAATAATTGACACCAACAGAAGATGAATCATAGAAGTATATGGAATTCAGATCAAAGACAGAGTCATTATTAGAACTCAACCTATTCAAATGCCACATAGAGTCTGTCGGAGTTCTATATTTGTCTAGAGAAGCTCGCTCTTCCTCTCAGGAAATGCCTGTGAAATTCACCTGCTGCCTGTTACAAACTGGCTTCATAATACATCCAGACTATTAGACACAGTATGTGTGCGATAGTGTTTGCAGGATGTTGTTTGATACATTAGTGGAAGACTGGTGACAAAGTTAAGCAAAATGTAGCAGCTTCTCCTAATAGGTTTCGGCCCTTAGTTATTCAAACTTAAACAAGCAGTTGGGCTGCACTGACTCTTAAAGCTGATACAGACTATAATATACATCACAACCTGTCAACACATACACAAACTCACAGCGCTGCAGTCCACCTGCTGCGTCCACGTCCCAGAAATGCTTGTAATATTGGCGAGTGGATGGGTGTGTAATGAGAGTGGGGTGGACGTCAACCTCTAGTGTTTCCGAGTGGTAATGACCATCATTTTCTCAGAAGGAGAGAGAGTCCGGCCATGACCTCTGACCCACAGAGAGTCATTACACTCATATGTTACCCTTTATCAAAGGATGCAGATGACTGGGTGAATAGCTTTTTCAATTATAGGTGTGATTGTGCATATACATGTTTTTAATGATCTGCAAAAAAAGAAATGAATTCAAAATATGATACACCATAATTGTAAAACAGTTTTGGCTCTAAAATTGAATCTGTTGACCTGTGACGCCAGTGGTCAGTTTCCTTAATTTTACATGAATGAAAAAGTACCAAACAGCAACATTTAAACCTAGTACAATCATCATAACATAGATTCTTGTGGCCTACTCTTTCAAAATCGTATTCATTTTTACTCTACACTCTTGTAGGCAGTACTTTTTAGAGTTGATGTGGCTTTATAAAGAGTTTCTGTAGCAGGCAGCGGAGACAGAAGCAGGAACCTCCATCACACTGCATCAGAACACTAACCCAGACAACACTGTCAGCGTCTTACTCTGTGTCTCCTCCGCTGGGCCGCCATGAATCATGGAAATTGATTATGCTGTCAAATCCCAAATCCCGCTGCCCAGAGCTTGACCGCACTTGTGTGTGACTATCCACGGTCAAGCCTGCTTAGGAGCTGCACAGCCAGCGACCGTGGCGAGGGGCCAGCCCTTGAGGACCAACCTCCAGGGTCAGCAGGCCCGAGAGCGTGGAGAATGGAAGAAGATCGTTCACGTTGACTGCAGAGAATGAAGACGTGCTGCTCCACATACCAGAGCCAAACGCTTCTCTTGTTTCCTCTCTCTCTCTCTAACTCAACTTGGCCTCTCCGTTTCCTTGTCGCTCGGTCACATCCATCTTAATCAGGTGCTGACGACATCATCTTTGAGAACGGATTCCGAGACTCCATGGAGACCAGACAATCTTTTTTATTTTTTTATTTTTTTTTTGAACAACATTCTTGTGGTCAGTTGATGGCCACATTTTTCAGTCATTCTAAAATATAAAAGAGAACATGAGGAAATGAGGTAATGTTTGTCTTTCTTTATTTATAAGTGTTTACTTTCTGTCCACGTTACAAGAGATGTAATGAACGGCAGTCATTCGTTATGTAAAAACAAGAATACGGCTACATTTACCCATCCTGTCTGCTAGCTTAGCACTTTAGCCCTGCTCTCTCGCTAATGGTTTCTGCAGATTGTTGTGCTTTTTTATTGTAAATATAAATCTCCTGTAACAAGCTGAAAACACCCATAAATCTTGTGTCGGCTTCACATCGCAGGAGATTTTAAGGGTCAGCATTTCCATGGAGAGTCCTTCCCTAGACTCAAGTGGGCCGCTTTAAAGACGACGGTGTTTGTGGCGCTAGAACAAACGCAACTTTGGTTTTTCCTTAAAGACACCAGCGATAATCAATTCAACTTTATGTAAGATTCTACATTGTGCAAAGCATCTGCTTTTGATACCAAGATTGAGTTTCCACAGTGTTTCAGTGTTAACCCAATAAAGAGCCACGAAAGCGTAAAGGGTCTTGTTAAAAGCACCTGGCCCTCTCTGTCTTCCGTGTCCAGCACTAGCGACAAACTGTGAAAGAACCAGATGCAACCAACTCGCACACACGAGGAGAAATGAGATCTGTGACCTACGTTGAAAAATGGTTAACAGAAATGGAAGAATAGCTTGAAGTCTAATTAGTCTCAAAAATGAGTGCGGCACATCTGTCAAAGCATTCCTCACAGAATGTCTTGGCAAACATCACGCCATGAGGAAAATGTTCATTTCAGAATTCAATCCATGACTCCAGAGCTGACTAAATCTTATCTCTAGTTTTGTTTCTTGTTTTTTGAGATGATAAATTCATATTACGCACATCAAGAACTTCTGGGAGTTCTGGCATTGTTGGCTGCAGCGGAAACATTTTTGTCTTTTTTTTTTTTTTTTTTTTCGTAATTACTCTTTCCTGAAATAAAAATGGTATTCTCAGCTGTAGCAATGGATCCTATAGATGTCAGGTCGTCAAGCACAGACTCGTACTTTACTCTGGACCGTGGTGGTCACTCGCCCTAAGACTGCCATTAAAACGTCTATGGTGATTAAAGGGACACTTCGGTCCAGGCTTTTTTGTCGTTAAGTCGTCTTTCTTTGGTTACCGCAGCACAAAGAAAGCAAGATAATGTCCACAAAGAAAGCTTGCCATGTGTCTGTAATTTGACCCGTGAACTTTTCAGATTGTGATATCAAGTGTTGTCTGAAGAATGCTATGGTCCTCATCTATAATGAGACGAAAGTACATACTGGTTTTTATATTTATTTTTTTGTATTTAAATTGACAGTTATCTTTTTCCTTAAAGAGATAGTCCACCTAAAAATAAATAATATATTAATATTTTTTGTGTTATTATTACTTACACTGTTTTCATTGTTGTGTCTTGTTGTGCACTATATGTATGTTATTAATTTGATCTTCTGAAAGTATAGGTCCCATCATAAGTCTATTTACTTCATCTGTTTTTAAGATGAAGTTGTGGCTTAATGGTTAGAGAGCTGGAGTTATAACCCAAGGTTGTGGGTTTGAGTCTCGTACCGACAAGGTTCAGCGCTCTCTCCCACTTTCAAAACCATGACTGAGGTGCCCTTGAGCAAGGCACTGAAACCCCAACTGCTCCCCGGGTGCCACTGCACAAAAAAAAAAAAAAAAAATGGCTGCCCACTACTCAGGGTGTGTGTGCACTTTGGATGGGATAAATGCAGAGCACTAATTCCAAGTATGGGTCATACTCACGTCACTACACTTAATTTTCACTGTAAAGCATTTTAAGCTGCAGTTCTTTTATAAAAGGTCCTGTACATACAAAATGTATTATCATTTTTAATTTACTCCCCCTAATGTTGCTTTAAATCTGTATAACTTCCTTATTCTTTGTCCAAAAAACACTGGACCCCATTAATTTTCTTCACTTGAGACCCTAGAAAACACTGGAGACATTCTTCAAGATCCTCTTTTTGTTCTGCTGAAGAAAGCAAGTCAAACATGTTTGGAATGACATGAAGGTGAGTAAATGATGTCAAATTCTTCTTTTCTTTTTTTTCTTTTTTTTTTTTTTGGGCTGAAACATCCCTTTAAAATCATACATGAAAGCATGATGCCTAAAAAGACGTTTTATTACAGGAAATGAACTTGCGTTGAATTAGTTTGACCCCAGTGTGAGGACATTTCATATTCTTCGTAAAATCTCAGGTTTTCAGAAAGTTATTCATAACTCAGGATGCAAGTGTTTCTTTAGTACGATTTTACAGCATTATAAATTTTGGCCCGGTCTCAAATTTATCAGCCGTCAACATTTTTCCTCAACACTCGGTCCATTCACCACTTTTCTTTTTCTCATGTACGAGAGGGTAATGTTATGGAAAAGAAGGAAAGAAAGAACGAGTGGGTGAAGGGTGAAAGAAATCAACACTTGTATAAATTTGTCAGTCAAAGTTTTCAGGGCGGATCCAGCTGACAGCTTGGACCGGAGTTTGTTCTTGATAAAGGCAGCGGTGCTTGATGGGAACCATATGCCGGCCCTCTGAATCAATGAACTGTAAAGTTTAATGGAGCACCTCCAGGGTGACCCTGGCCATATCCAGGTGAAGTTCTCTGTATGATGATATATAGGGAGATTCTGGGAGTGTGTCTCCTTTTTCTTAATGATCCATCTCTCCCACTGCCATTAGCGATAGGAGCTTAAAGTGGCCCATTGGAAAGGAAAATAGGTGCTGTCCGCTGTTTGATGTGTGGAAGTGTCACTTAAAAATGTTGGTCTGTTATCTGTGAAGTCATTTTATAATGTCAATGCAGAGGTCATGCCATGTTCAAGTGCTCTGATGTGCTGATGCTCATTTTAAAGGAGGTGGTTTTGGACACTTATCATTGAAATGGATCTGGAGTTCACAAAAGAGTGTTTTACTGTGTAAGAGAGGATTCGCTGCTCTCTTCCTCCCATCTACTGGCTCGGTTAGCATTCTTGGAGAAGTGAGAAGAATACATGCTCTTCGTGCCATCATGGAAGACTTCCTCACATGTACTGAGATGTGAACTCGTTTGCTAAAGATGAAAGTTGCTTAGTTGCTTCACAACACTCCGAGGAGCAATCAGAACAATTGTGAGCAATGATTCAGCTCTCGGCGACGGCCAACTTTCGGCCTGTTTATGATGCGATTGATCCGAAGCCAAAAGTGAAGTGCACGCTTGTGTAGCTAGATGTTCAGAGGAACAACTGGCAGTGATTAGCATGTGTTTGAGAGGATCTCCTCGTAGGACGACCATTCGGTCAGCGAGAGCACTGGACTTGCAGTACCCGGAGCTGCAGACGTCCCTCTTTCAGCACCTGATCTGTTTCGCTGCAGGGGCGCCTTGTTGGGAGTGCAGGATATGAATGCTGTTTTCTAGCCCTCTGCAGGCTCGAGAAACACTAAACAGAATCAGGACCGAGGTCGGACAAGTTCTTTGATCTCCTCGTCTTTCTTCACCAAGAGGGATGCTGATGTTTGGTTATTATAAAGGGAAATTCGACACCTTTCATGGAATCGTTGTTGTCCACCCACGTGATGCAAGTGAACAAATGGTCTTGTGGTTTGAAGGACTGTGGGATACAGACATTCCAATGCATTTAGTTTTCAAAGGGCAGTGTTTTCCTATGCTGTTTTTGACTCGAGATGCATCCATACAGCGGTATCGGTGCTGATACTGACATTAGTTCGGCTATCAGCGTGGGACAGATGTAACTGGAAAGAGAACCACAGAAGTATTATTTGTTCTCACTTTTTTTTTTCTTCCAATAAGTGGTTAGCACTTCAATGTTTCATTTTCACAAGAATGTTGACTGAACATTTCAGCTGGAATTACTGAAAATGTTGCTAATGCATTGTATATACATTACATGCATTGTGGACTACTCTCTACTACTAGTAGTAGTAGTATTTTAGTATGAAGTATTTTTATTTTATTATTTTTTCAAATAAGTCTTGTGCATTAAAACACAGTCACTGAAGAACATATTTCAAGAAAATGGGACATCGGTAGAAAACAGTCCTCTGTCTTCTAAAGACAAACGTAAATGAAGCCCTAATTAGAAAGCTCTTTATTAACTTGTCTGATCCGTCACAATGGCGTATTCATTCTTCATCGTAAGAGCCATTGTGGCTCCAATTCTGTCCTGCCTGAGACCCACTAAATATCAGTCTTAAGTGCTCTACAAATCCTGTTTCAGCATCTCAAGGCCGCTGACAGCCATGCCAAATGTACATTTCTTTGGAGGAGAAGGGAAGGGAAAAGAGCTGTGGTTTTCAGGCTTTTGACCAAGAGCATCTGCTGCTGATCTGCTTTTATTTTCCTCATTAAACTTGCTGCTCGTGCACAGAAATGGCTGCCGCTGTGTATTAGTTATTTCTGCCCGAGAGGCAGTGCCCACAAATCAGTCCGTGAGAGGATTCTGAGCCAGGACTGGTTATCACCTCCATTAAACTTTCAGCAGCCATTTAAAAGCTTTTGGAAAAACTGTAGATCAAAATAAAAAAAATAAAAAATAAGACACATGCTGGTGATGATTGTCGTGCCCTCCGGCTTTGGTGTGACTGTTTTTTCGCACGCTCTGATTTTCCATGCAGACTAGCAAATTGTAGATTAAGTGCATTCTGGGAAAAAGCAGTGAATACTCAACAACACTCTTCCTTCACGCACAGGGCCTTCCAAGCACCCAGCTGAGCCGAAGTCTTTAAGATTCTGCCCGAGTCTCACACATCTTAATACATCTGTCAGGTCTTGTCAGGCTGTCTATGACAAGGTGGATCTTCCAGGCAGTAAAGTGCAATAATGTTTTGTAATTTCCCACATCCTCCTCTAATCTTAGCTAATGAAATTGTCATCCGACACCGTGTTTGGAGAGGACTCGGGAAAGCGGCGCTCAGTAATTGCTGGATGCAGCAGTCATCCCCAGACTCACATCTATCATCTAATCTAGTTATTGCACTCTGAGAAAAAAAGACAATGTTTCTCTGTTTCATTGCTTTTTTATTCTATGAAACCGTCTCAGTAAATAAATTAGCCGAGCCAATATTGCAGCATTTATCTGTTCTGTGTGACGGATTTATGTGCATTATGGAATAATGTTTTGACTGCCGATAAGAGTGCTGCGGAATTCTGCTGAAAGCTACAATGTTGTGCTTTCTGTGATACGTAAACCAAACTTTCTTAATATCGTATGCTGAGATAATAGTATTTTCCAAATCTTAAATAAACGATACCGAGCAGAACCCTGTCTTGCTTCAAGCTGTAATGTGATTTATAAATATTAAAGAAGTGTTCGTTTAAGAGCCAATATTTCACTTCTCAACTCGTAAGGTAAAATAAAACGTTTATGCATTTAAATAATTTAAGACTTCTAATGCAGGCGATTTTATTTTTTTGTTTTTTACATTAACCTAATTTGACATTCATATTGTTTTTATAATGCGTAATAGTGTAAATGTGAAATTTTGAAGCATGAAGTAAAATAGGCCAAGTAATTTCTTGTGAAACATTCAAATTATTTCGTATATTGTTTTGTTGTTGTTGTTGTTGTTGTTTTTACATAAAAAACAACCCAAATCTGTTCATTTTAAGTAAAAGTAGCAATTAAATGCAGTAAATAGTATCTTATCAATCCGATTTGAGGCTTGTTTTGAGGGACTGCGGGTTATAAGGTCAGTAAATGCAAGGTTATTACTCAACCTTTTGGGGGAGTGGTTGAGGATCGCTCTTTATTGAGAAAGTATGTTCTCGGCGGACAGGCTCTAAGTTAGACAGCGATTTATGTTATAAAGAGAGAGAAAGCGCAGGCGTGCAGCCGCTCTACACATGTGCTCTGCTCATAGCTGTTGTTAAGGCATTTTTGAAACAGATTTTTGGGGTTATCGTAAAGCAAAAGATAAATTTGTACTCCTGTCAGGAGGAGCTCTGCTCTGAGTGCCGCCTCATGGGATCGAGCAGGAATGCTATATATATCCCAAACGGTTCGCAGCAAGAGCGCTGTACGCCACCAGCCCCATGACATCATTAGGGTGCCACAGGAAATCAGTCTTCGGTACGCTCACCTGTTCCCCTGACGTACCATTTAGAGTCAGAAAGATCTATGTGGAGTGAAGGAAATTGAGCGTGCGTCTTTTCAATGTACAACATGCTTTTAAATTTGTTAGTATTCATGCAGCTCACTTATCTTTGTGCTTAGGGCTTGAACAGGCTCCAGAAAGATCTTGGCATGCGCATATAGCAGAACTGCCACGCCGTATTGCTCGCCTGCAATGGATTCCTCTAACACATGGGTCTCATGCATATCTCCGCACGTCATGTTCGATTCAGATACGTATTTATTATTGAACTCCTTTAACGTTGCAACGGGCCGAACATAAGAGTAAACGGCATCTGTGTGCGCCGCAGAAGTGTGAAGCATGTGTTCTCGCTGTAAATAGATCAAGAAACTGTTTGCATTCCTCCGGGGGTGCAAATGTTGAAACGGCCCGGATTCTATTGTGCTCCGAGAGATTAGCCAAAGCGAGCCTCGCCGTGAAATTTCATGGCGTGAGAACAGGCCCTTTTGAGGGTTGAAGGTGGTTCTGTGTGGCATGGGGTCCTCTTGTTTGTGATGTGGCCGCAGGCAATAAAACTGAAATTTCTACTGTACCTGCCAGCTGAGCTTCTTATGATATGCGAGGGACACACGGAGCGTAACATTCCAAAAGAAGCGCTATCAAAGGCTTGGGCCCTCTGTAATGACATCAGAGCCCTCTGATGTAAACAGGCGTGACGGCTCTCAGGAGGCAAGTGCGGTTTCATAGAGCGGGAGTAAATCGTGCACAATTACAGTACCAACAGTTAGTCGGGGCGGCCTTCGAGTGATCGCTCACAATGCCTGCTACTGCGGCCTTCCCCTTGAAATATAACGGTTTATACTCGCTCACACATGCACACATGCTCTCCGTCCTTCTCGCGGTGATACTGGATGCTGGAACTCTGACAGCAGAGATGGCTGTAAATGTCGTGCGGCATGCGGTATCAAATATTTACGGCTGAAAATGAGAGTGGGCTGTAAATGGTATGGAATTAGGTGGCTGATGTTATAGGAGATGGAAATATCTGATTAAAATGTTTCTAAGTTTGTTAAATGCTCTGAAATGTGATGCCGCTGGACTGCAGGAGATCTGTGTAAGGTTTTGCGGTTCTGAATTGTTTCCAGCGACGTTATGAATCGTTTGTTTGCTTGACATGCATGGATGGTACAACATGAGTGAACAGTGATAATCTGTCATTTCAAAAGACATCGGCAAGCTATGTACAAGTTAAAAGCAATTGATTGCATCTGTTGCCTGCTTTTGATTGAATAAATAAATAAATAATTGTAGGTTTTATAAGTAGACAGGTCAAGCATGTGTTTTTTATGCAAGCACTTGAACTTGTTCATTAATATTAGATATTAGATAAATATTAATATTAATGTTAGATTTTTTTAAATGACGTTTTCTATAAAAAGTTCTTTATATTAAGTTTGTTTACTAAAACCACACTGAATTTTAATCAGGTTTGTTCGTTTTTAAGCATTTTAACATTGAACCTGAGTTTCTCCTGTCCTTCCCCAAATTAAGGCCTTAAAATGGTTTTAATTTGGAGCAGTAAGTCTTACATTTACAAAGAAATTAAATTAAATATAGCTTGCACTGAAAAAAATAAATCCGTCACGGTATTTTTGTTTAAAGGGACACTAAGTAGGAATTACTCCCATCTAATGGTGAAATTGTATTTTGCATTCAAACTAATTTTGCTCTCCAGCGCCTCGCTTTTTCAAATGCGCGTTGCATCTACGGTAGGCGATATGTACCAAAAAGCTTTGACGGGATGTCTTCTAATAGCACTTCGTCGAGTTTTCCTTCAGGTGAACAGGTGTGTTATTTCAAACAAACAGCAACATGACCATAAACAAACGAATGTTACAGTATGAATTGCTGACTGTGGAAAACATGAAATATTGTAATTAGTAGTTATGTCTTCTTTATTCGTTATATTTTCTGAATAATGTGCATTGTTAGATATAAAAAAAAATATTATAAAATAGATTGTAACACTGACTTACCTGTCGAGAAGAAAACTGGCCACTTCAGCGTCTCTTTTGAAATCTTTATCCAGCATTAGCTCTTTCCACCTAGAAAAAGCTTCCCCGACATTAACTCTTGTTTTCTGTAATCTACGGTCACGTTTCCTTTTACGTTCTATTTTTGACTGTTTTGGCGACGATGTTTTCTTCTCCTGTGGCGCGGCATATGTATGGCCCATAATAAGAATGCAATCCAGACTTTTAAACTTGCTGGTGCAGTTTCAAGCGCCTCTCACTGCTCTGTACCTGCGTTTCTGGCTCTGACCGAAAACGCGCTGTGGAAACGCGTTGGCTTAGTACTTTTTGTCCCTCTCTGCTATTATAGTTTTGCAAGATGGCGGAACTACATGGAAGCCTCCGTCGACCTACCTGTCCCATGTATATAAAGATAACAAATTCTTCATTTACGAGGATTAGTTTAAACATTGGCATAGGTATTTGTACACCATTGAGGGCATATTTATGAATAAAAATATTGATTTTAGATAATAAAATACCTAAAAAGTTACTTATTGTCCCTTTAAAGATCGAAACATCTTTAAATCAGGAAACATTTATTTCAATTAATTGAACAATATATAGTCGGTTTATGCTGAACTGACTACAGATTATATCTGATTATATAAAAAAAAAATATATATATATATATATATACTTTTTTTTTAGCACAGATATTTGTTCTTGTATTTTTCTCATAAACATAACTTTGCTAAATTTGATTTAAGAAACTTTAGATAATTTCACTGGAAAAAAATCAATAAGATCACTTTTTTTTTCTTTTCTTTTTTTTTTTTTCAGTGTGATCAGAACAGTAAAAGTTATATCCATACTCTAGTTAAGGAAATTAGTTAAGTAAAAGGAATTAAAAAAGTAATAGAGAACTGTTGCAAATACAAATTGTTGCTTATTATCTGCTCAGACATTTACATTTAGAGAACATATAGATCTATTTTATTTATTTCAATTTGACAATTACCATTTCTTTACTTGAAAGTCGATCACAGTGCTATGGAGGCATTGCTTGTAGTTTCACTTCATGTTTCTCCCTCACAGTGTCATGTTCCTTTGGACAGGATAACCTAAAAAAGTCACCAACATAATTTGATCTCATATTTACATTTATGCATTTAGCAGACACTTTTATCCAAACAGTGCATTCACTCGATACATTTATATTTTTAATCAGTATGTGTGTTCCCTGGGAATTGAACCCACAACCTTTTGCTCTGTGATGCAATGCTCTACCACTGAGCCACAGAAGCAATATTTCATAATATTTGTATTTATTTTTGTATTTTCCACTGTTTGTCTTTGCACCTGTAATCTGCAGAGATCTTAAATTCATCAAAATCAAAAATCTTTGTAATCATCTTCCTGTACAGAGACGGATCACACCTGAATATGTTTCCAGAGGACGCAGGGTTTTCAGTATGAAACCGAACCCTGGGAGCGTTTCGACCTGAGCTTCAGAGAGCATGAGACTGATGTGCTTTTGAAGATGATGACAGATACCGGGCCTTGATTTCACTTGATTAACTGGAGCAAGAAACTCTGTGATGTATCATAGAAAGACCATCTTTCTCTCCTGAACTCTCTCAGGCTTTGAGGTCATTTCGTTAATCACGCTTAAACCTTTTGAGTCACAGGTTAAAACATGTCACTGCAGATGCATTTCTCTGTTTTTGGGCCCAGTACTTGTAGTACTTTCAGTACATCATTCAGTGAAATCAAAGGAATTCAATGCTTCTAATGAATGCAATCTGTTGTCTTCTTGGTGCATGTTGTCCCTTGTCAGAACAAGGAAGAAACATTGACTGTCCTGGCTTTAGTTTTCTGTATGCCTCTCATTTTAACCTGCACAATTAATATAGATGTTTATTCAACTTTTTGTTTTTACATTTACAACTTTTACAGACTTTTTTTCTTCATTTGGTTTAAATACATGTGCAAAGATATTACACAGAACTAAACCCGATCTTTGTACAACAGAAACAAGAGGCAGAAGAATAAAAGGTGAGCATTCAAATTGAGATGTTGCTGTGTTAGTTTCAGGCTTGTGTATTTTCCATTTAGAAGTCCATTCTGAGTTTGACCGGACCAGGCCAGGTCTGTTTTATAGTCTGTTCCTCCTTGCATGCAAAACTTTTTATTAATTCAAAGGAAAACATCTTGAAATATGTCTTTTCGGAATATAAATTCTTATTAAATATTCCCAGATCAATGGAAATAAACGTCTCTGCTGGGGAACGTTTCGGGGGAGAGGAACTGAAACGGAAAACCACTTTTTTTATCGGTATGTGTTTCTTGAGAAATGGAGTTGTATATTAGTCTGATCTATCAAGGCTGATTGAAAACTGCATTTCTGCATTTTGTTCGCATTAATTGTAGCCATATGTTAATGTTCTGTTTTCTTCTCTTCTTTTGAAGGAAGAATTGATCCGGGTTATGAAAAGGCTTCTATATCCACAGAAGAATTCTGCATGATTACTGCCATTGGCATACAATCATTCTGTACGCGTTTAATCTGACCAAAACATGAGCTGCTGTGAACCATCTTTCCTTCTTCAGAATCAGATGCACTCTTTACTTCCCCAGGGGATTGATGTTGTGGCTCTAGGTGAACCTCGTAAGTTTGATTCTTTATACAAGGGATTCCCAAACATCTTTGGTCACCCGAAACCCTTTGACAAAAAATATTTGCTTCTTAAATCCCCTGAGATGTTAAGTCAATATTTAAATAATTTAATAACACATTAATGTTTGTGGTCTTATGTCAGTCACATTTACAAGTCACAAGAAAAGAAAAAGAAAATAAGATTCATTTTATATTTAATGTTTTTTTTTAATTATTCATTTCAATTAATTTAACTAAGCTTAATGTAATAATATTTAAAATGTTTATTAATAAATAATAATAATTATTATTATTATCTATTAACAAATCTTGAAATTTTTTACATTTACATCTGTGTGACTGAATTATTGTAATTATTATTTTTTAATTATTTTAATCAAAACATAAAATGCATTGCAGTTCTATTTGTTTATTTTTCATATCTTTAAATAACTAACCACATTAAAACTAACACTGAATTCACAACAAATAGGAGGTATGATAATTATTTAAATCACTATATTTTGGCTTCTTCAAAGTAGTTAAGCTTTTCCTCACTGTGGACATTCATTCAGAAGTGTCCAAATGCTCTTCTGATGTAACAATGAGTGTCGTGATCTGCAGAGATCCATGAATGCAGTGTGAAGTACCCTAAAGACTGGAGATGATTCTAGAATCTGTCTAACTCAGAAGAAGCTGTGCTTTTGGCTGATAAGCGCACTGGCAGAGGTATTCTGATACAGAGCCGATGTATTCGGCTGCACATCCTGTATGGGTCCAAGTGAGTGGGAGTTGAAATCCCTGCTGATGGATGGCTGGTATGGGGCCAGCGTTCCTGATGGGAATGGCTGCCCAGCACTGGGATGCTCTCCTAAATCCCCCCTCTGTGAAACGGTCGCAGCTGCCACGTCAGTCACCTGAGCATTCCCACTTTTTCATCGAACAAACTGCAATCAGGCGCTTAGCGGCTGACCTGACAAATTGATTTGGAATCCCTTCTGACGATCCGTCCCTGCCTCGCATTCCCTCTGCGGTCAGCATCGGCCGAGTGGAGTGGAGATGAAAAAATAATGGCCTTTGCTATCGTTCCTGCTAATCGGGTAGAATGATCAAAGGATGAGTTGAAAAAAAAAATTACTGGACCTAGAGGAGTACAAAAAAAAAAAAGCTTTCTGAGCATGCTCTTGTAAAAATGCTGGTGACATGGGAACCAATCATAGCTGCTGGGAAAAAAATGATATACGCTGTTTAAAATAGTGTAATGTTGCAACACTTTATTAGGCATGTCATGATCCTGTCACGAATTTTGGCAGACATGTATTTGTCATTTTATCATACAGTTTTAGCTTATTACACACACTTATTATTTTACACACTTGTTATTTTAATAGAAATAACAATAATAAGACATTTTTATTTTTTTTTATTTTAGAATTAATATAATAAAAATAATACTATTGCACTTTTTCTAATATTTATTACAACAAAAAATAAATGTAATTATATTAATATAATCATATTTACTTTTGCATCTTTGCCATGCATTACAACAACAATAATAAAATGATGCATTTTTCATATTTATTTTTTTGTTTTTTTACATTTTATTAAATTTCATTAAAATATTATCTTGAACATTATGTGTATTATATGTACTATTGCATATATTTCTAATGTTTATTGCATCTTTTATTTTTTTATCATATTAAATATTTTTATATATTTTATTTCCATTATAACATCAATTTGTCAATTTATTATATATATGTATATATATATATATATATATATATCTATATATATATCTATATATATATATATATATATATATATATATATATATATATATAGTTGCCTGTATTATTTAGATGGCAATATGCGACAGGAAGTGCACAATAATTAGATTACCATAAATAATCCTGACAAGTCTAATCTGAATGTCGTCTGATTGTTTCCATTGTGCATTTAGTAAAGAACAGCCAAGAATAAGATTTT
This sequence comes from Carassius gibelio, assembly GCF_023724105.1. Classification (NCBI taxonomy): domain Eukaryota; kingdom Metazoa; phylum Chordata; class Actinopteri; order Cypriniformes; family Cyprinidae; genus Carassius; species Carassius gibelio. The sequence goes on from NC_068409.1 coordinate 11,543,442, forward strand.
CTCTCTTTTAATGCTTGCCTTTGCAGTTTAAAGCTGTTCTTAACAGAAAGACAGGAGAGGAAAAGATGGACAGAAGGAGAAGGTGTGAAAAAAAAAAACAGCTCAGTAACGTAATTGAGTGAGAATACAGCGTTCCTCAGCACTCATTTGGGAGACATTGTGCTGTCAGGGAGATCCACCATCTCTGAGCAACTGCAGCTGATGAGCACATATCAAATTCAGCTTCTGTGTCTTCCCTTCTCTCTCTGCCTCCTTCCTCTTCTCTCTTGAGGAATCGTTTCCATGTCTTCTCTGACTTGCTAAATGATGATGGCTAAATCTCCACACAGCTGCCATGCCAGATCCACTGCAGGACCTGGTAACTATTGAAAAAGGCGAGAGAAACTCTGTCAGTCATCCAGATGCACTACTGCTTTCCCACGAGACACCGGTTCAGAAGAGACTGAGGTTTAGAAAGAGAAATTTGAAGTGTTGAACTCATTTTAATACTTATCTTTCTCTATGCCAATAAATACCTGAGATACATACTTCAGCATTTACTTACACACACTTGCGCTAAAGCCTAATTTGGTTTATTGGCTTGGTAGGTGGCTCATCTCCAAGCATAACATGTTTCTGCTCAGGTTGGAGAGCTAGGAAATCGGAGATGCAATTCCAGCATAAAAAGTGAGAAGTGGTCTGGCCTCCACACCCTGCCGTACCACAAAGCGCCTGTGTCCTTCACACATTACACTGGAAAGACGGTGGGGGCCATGATATTTCATTTCTTTTGGTAGCTCTGTGCTTGAAAGTTGAGCCAGGAATGAAATGACAAGCTTCTGTTCATGCTTACACCATTGCCAACCTGTGCTCATATTAATGAGTATGTTTTCTGAAAGAACATATAATATGGCTCCAGTCCCATGTGATCTATATGGAGTCTATGAGATTATTTTCACTCATTTTATTATCTGCCGAGTTGAAATGGGTGGAAATGGCACTCCACACAAGGGGTGAACAATTGTCATTTGTGTCGGTATACAGTTATAATTGTGTTGGTTATCGGCTGATATTATGCAGTTAATTGCTTTGACCATATTTGATATTTAAATAATAATAATGTTCTTTGGTAATATTCCTGCTCAAAATAAAGCAGAGAATAGTAACATGGGGGGGGGACATTCTTTTAATGTCCACTCAAAATCCATTTTATTTATATATAATATAATATCATTAAAATTTGCTACAACATTTTTTTTTTTTTTTCGTTTTTATTTAATAATAATAATAATTTGAAAGTATAAATGAACTGGAATAATATATTGATATAATCATAATATTTACTATTAGATATTCAAAAATATATTGCAACATAAGTATGACCAATACTACAACTACTAATAGCAATTTTTTTTTTTTTTTTTTTTTTTTCCAGCACTTGAAAGTTACTTAAAGTTACCTTTACAGAAACACTTTAGTATAGGGACCAACTCTCATTATTCTCAACAAGTTGCCTTTTAGCATTCCTATTATTAACATATTGGCTCTTTATTAGTACTTATAAAGCACTTATTAAACATTTGTGATACATTTGTAAATAATTTTTTTTTTTTTTTTGAGCAGCACTTTGGTCAATTATTTGGTTATTCAATGTGCTATATAAATCAATAAATCCAAACTTAATATATAATAATAAACATTATGCATGACCAACTTCTACATCCCTAATCCTTAATTTGTTTTTGTTTTTTCTAATAAAATTTTTGTGTTTATTATTAATAGTAATAGTAGTGGAGGTGTTATTTTCAACTGGCTGCCACTTAGCTCTCTCCCTCTCTCTCTCCCTCTGTCCCTCTCTCTCTCTCTCTCTCTCTCTCTATCAACATTTTGATGCACTCACTTCTTGCTCATTTGCCTCTTCCAGCACCTCTCACGTGAGCCCGTAGAGAATGAATTGCAAATGTGCACTCCGCTCACTCAACGCCAGTGGCCTCCTGCATACGGTGGCTTGTCATAAGCTGTTTGAATGTTAGAGTTATAAGCTCTTTGTCCTTGTGTCTTTTCTTGGCACCTTATTAACGCTGTAGCATCTCTCAAAAGTACATTCAGTCATGACTGCCACGTGTGGTTCTGCTGGCCCGCGGCCATGCACTTTACCAAAACCTATGTATAACCCGACCAGGTCCATTTCAATCTGGTGTTAAAAACCTGAGCCCTGTCGTCACGGCAGATGGACATAGCGAGCTCTCTCAGCTTTCTTCTCATCCACACCAACATCAACTGCTCCTGTGAAGCAGGGTGGAGTCGTCTTGTTCTGTATTTGGTCTCCTCTGATGATATGGCTCCTTATGTGACCTCTGCAGTTTATGAGGTGCATCGTTAGATTGCTGGCATAGAGAATACTCTTTTAGATGTAAATGAGTGATATTTAAACAATGAATGCCTAAATTATTACAGTTATTAGTTCATTTTTCATATAAAAATGTATTTTTTTTGTGCAAATGACTGGTAGCTTTAGTAGCTGGTGTGTATTATAAATCCAAGAGAAGGTGGACACACAAACATAACAGGTGTGTTGTCTGTTGAACATTTTATTTCTAGACACAACCTCGACTCTTTACATTGGATGTGCAATTAAGTTATTTACAGGTAAATGTATTTCCATAGTAGCTTATATCTTCTTAATACTTTATCCTTCTCAAGTGAACATTTTAGAATTTTTAATTTGCATCTTGGTGTTTCCAAACAGCATTTTTTATTGTAATATCCCTGAATTCCCTTAAAAATAGGCGAATGGAAACCCAGCTGTTGTATGCCACACCGTTAATATCTGTCTAAGAATTAAAGGACTAGCCAAACCCATTAATCAGAAAGAGGGTGTCCACATACTGGACAATAAAGTTGTCAAGTTGTGGTTGAACACTACCATCCAAAAGTTTAAAGTCACTAGTTACAAATATATATTAAGGATCACAACTTTTTTTTTTTTTAATTGATGGAAATACGAAATGTTCTTAAGCAGGAATTTGGTCAGATAATGCAGGCTTGGTGAGCATAAGAGACTTCTTTCAGAAACATTTAAACATTTTAAACAGATGTGTATGCTAAAGATGCATTGATCACATCACTTCATTGTAGTCTAATCCTCATTCCTTAATTGCTTAAATGATTCATGCAGATGTAATTGTTTAGAGCAGTAGAAGTGTCACGATATACCAGGGTCGAGGATAATGTAATTTGTTTCATTCGTACTCTACGCCCGAGGGCGCCCTCACGCAGAAAATGCACATTCAAGACTCAAAGGAGTAATAGAATTTATGATGTTCCAGGAAGTCCGTGTAGGTATTGAGCCGTCTCCATATGAGTAATGCAGAAATTCTTTATCTAATCAAACATGAAAACAGTCAAAACACAATTGCAACAGCATATGGTTTATCTGTGTTCTTCAAGCCAGCTTAGTTCATTTAATAAGGATATGTATTTATAAGATAATGCTAATCGACATAGCATTTATCACTGTATAGAATAGTATAAAATAGCCTACTATAATTCTTCATATAATTTGGAGTAAAAATATAATTATTCTAAATATTCTCATATTTGTGGTACTTTGATGCTGTAGTAAACTAAAAATGATTAGCATTTTAGCATTTTAGTTAAGTGTAAATGTTTGCTATGCAATGGTGTGATTCATTGGTCAAAAAAGGGAAAAGACAGTACAGTTGAATTTGACAGATAGCATGGATTATTTATTTATTTCATGATTTCTATATATACTGTATCACTATATATCATTATTGTGAATTTTTGTGACCACGATAATCGTAACGAAAAATCTGATACCGTAGTGTAACTGAACAGAACTAGAAAAATACTGACGCTTCAGCCATCTGCCATTGTTCTCTTTCACGTCAAGAGTGACTGTGCTGATTAAGCTGGATCATCGAAGCATATTTTTAGCTAACTGCTTGAACACATCCGGTTTACTGACACAGGCATCTGAAGGAAACTCTATCATTCCCTGGAGAACTGAGGTTTGTTACCACCTCAGCAACACAAGAATTTCATGTATGATAATTAGGTATGTGTATGTACATGTCTACGACCGTGTAATTACACACTGATTTGGGATAGAAGGAAATCTTCCAACATGGAAAAAGTGACTATCATCACCTTAAAAGAATAGATGCATCCCTCTCATGCTCAACCAACACCGAACAACGACAAGTGACCAAACACACACCCAGAACCAAGAACTAAATGCACACATATAGCAACTAAACACATGCACACACACACATACAGAACTGCTGTGTTCAAGCCTCTCAGATTACTGTTTTAATAGGGAATTTGAGAGTGTGTGGAGGCCTGGGCCGAAGGCTGTCTCTGCACATGATCGCCTGCAACTAATACATCCCACAACTGCACATGAGTGTGATGAAGCCCCTGCCCGTATTACTGTCGAAACAGGTGCTCTTTGCAGCCCAGCAGATGTCCCACAATGCCACTGTGGAAATGGCCTCTCAATAGCCATGCAGAGAAACAATGCATGATGCCCTGCCAAGGTGGTCCCACTTCTGTTTTTTGTTTACGGTATGTGTCTGTCTTGTGTGTACGTACTGACATAATCAGACTTATATGTTTATAGATGGGAAGTCCTGAGTAATGTAATAAATACAAGATGATCTGCGATGCCTGCTGACAGATTGTCATTCAGCTTGCAAAAACAAAACCAAAAAGTTGTGTAATACACTAACAATGGATGCCTAGCAGGCGAACAAGCATCACCTCAAATCAGGGTCGAAGTGGGACTCATATTCAGCCCTGGAATGTCATGCTTTAGAGTGGCCCACTTTTTAAAAAAAACAAACAAACAAAAAAATCTCTTTTTTTCTTCTTCCTTTTGCGCAAAATGCCGCTGTAAGGAGAGTCTAAAGATAATTATGTCATTATTAGTGTTTCTCTCAAAACTTTTTTTAGTCTCAAATATTATTTTTTGCTATTGGCATGAAAACTTTTTCTCTCAAATATTATTTTTTCTCTCATGAAATGTTTTTTTGCTATCAGTGTGATAACTTTTTCTCTCAAACTTTTTTTTTTCTCTCAGATCTTTTATTTTCTCGCATGTAATAAAGAACCAAAACTCACTCCATACAGATGAACGTCAGTTAATAAAGCATTTTTAAGCACTTTTTATATTATAGCCACTTAAAGTTTTGAACTAAAATATTTTAACCATATAACCTGTGAATGAATTAAAATGCATACTTTTCGATTAATAAAACATAAGAGAGTTTTGGCTGCTTCTGGTGCTTGGATTTGTACTTCAATATAATGAGGTCCAAGTTGAAGAATACACAAGAGGTCTCTCTCTCTCTCTCTCTCTCTCTCTCTCTCCACAATGAAAAATGTCTTCCTTCAGGTAGACTGAATGTTTTCCTGCCTTGCTAAATGTTTGGCTCATGATGAATAAGTTGCCAATGGATAATGGTGACTGAAAATGCATTTTAATATATTTTAACACACACGCAGTTCTACTTCACATTTCAGTGTTTAATTCAGTGTAATTGCCGTTTCTTTGTAATTATTTGTGAAATTTGTCGAATTCATTTCAAAATGAATCCTTTGCCAAGTTTTCAGTGTCTTCTCGTTGTATCAAAATTGCATTTATAATATAATGTCCCTGTATATAAAGTGGTTATTGTTCCCACACTTCTCTTTTAGACCCTCTCACAGTCTCCCAAAAGTTCACTGTGCTTCCTGTTTACAGAAATAGTCTCCTTCAGTTTTTTCTCCTCACGGGTTGAAACATCCTAAACAGCCCATGTCCCATGCCAGACAATGAACGTGACCTGTTCCTGGCTAAAAATCGGCCCTGCTAATGCTGCTGTGTGAAGTCTGCGCTCAACCATTTGCTCTGTCTGTAGAAATAGAAGCAGGCATTACCGGCCTGATGGAAGTAAGGTTATGGCACCATGCCAGCCTCCGGAGAGTGCCAGAGCCAGATGGCATTAGACCAGGGCCCGACACACATGCACAAATGCACACACACCTTAATAACCAGCTGTACGGACACCCTTTATTCACTGATGCTTAACAAACGCTGAGCATGTTTCATGTAGTAACATGTGTCTTTGTGCATGTGTGTGTCTTTGAAGTCTAATGTGTTCTGGGGCTAGACAGTGATGTGTGACTTCAACCTAAAAACCCTAAATTAAATCACCTGTTTACTGGCAGATAACAGTGAAATGACAGGAAATGCAATGTACATTACTGTAAAACTAAAACAAAATAACCTGCACATGATTTATTTATTTATATTTCAAGTAAATTCAAGGATTTGTGTGTGTGTGTGTGTGTGTGTGTGTGTGTGTGTTTACATTTTCTCCGCGTCAGTCCATTCAACATATGTGAGTTTGTTTCTTCAAAAGGTTTGGAGAAATTTAGCATTGTATCACTTGCTCACCAATGGAACCTCTGCAATGAATGGGTGCCGTCAGAATAAGAGTCCAAACAGCTGATACAAACTTCATAATAATCCACAAGTAATCCACATCTTTCCAGTCCATCAATCTTGTAAAGCGAAATTCTGTCTGTAAGAAACAAATCTAAAGTTAAGATGTTTTAATGTTTACAGACACCTGTCGCTTCTGGACGAAAAACAAGTATAATCGATAATAATGTTTCCTGCAATGAAAAAGTCCCCTGTTGTTCTCTCACATAACAATCCACCAACATATTTGTTTGGAACCGATTTGGACTGTATTGGCCTGTAAACAATGCTCGATCTGTGCAGACTTCTCTCCTGATCTTCCTGACTTTTTCATCTTAGAAAGCAATATTAAGGATATAGGTTTTATATTTCAGCCGTAAGAAATGGTTTGAAGTTAAAAACATCTTAATGGTGGGTTTGTTCATGACAAATATAAAGTATGTGGATAACTTACATTACTTGTGGATTACAATATTTTATTTCATTTTTTTTTTTCAGCTGTTTGGACTCTCATTCTGACGGCACCCATTCACTGCAGAGGATCCATTGATGAGCCTGTGATGTAATGCTGAATTTCTTAATTCTGTTTTGATGAAGAAACAAACTCATCTACATCCTGGAAGCCTAGAGGGTGAGTACATTTTAAAAGAATATTCCTTTTTGGGTGAACAATTTCTTTAATATTTTTTATTCTCCTAAACTTAATAATTTCCCATTTTTAGTTGATCTAAAATCAGATTTCGAACACATACTTAGCAAGATTTCCGTGTGTCACTGATATGTTCAGTGTTTGGCAGGTGGAGCAGTGTTTAGCAAAGAGTCACGTACAGTGAGTTTCTGTGAAGTGTTGGGTCACGTATCCATGTCTGCTGTAGATCCGTATGTCCAGGGAGCATGAGGAACTACAGGAGGACTGCAGTTAGTGTTTGATATGATAATCCTGTTATGATTTTCACTGATCCCTAAAATTAGTCTCAGATGATGAAACAGAGGCATGGTGTGCTATGGGTCTTAGAAAGCAAACAGAACTAATGGATGTCTTAAACTTTTGACTGATTTGGTGCAGCAAGGACATATGGACAAAAGTGACAGTAAATACATGTGTATATGTCACAAGAGATTTCTTTTTCAAATAAATGCTGTTCTTTTGACCTTTTTTATTTAACTTTTAATATATTTACTGTGGGAAATGTAAAAACAAAAATATCTTAATGGAACATTATCTTTACCTATAATATCCTTATGATTTTTGTAAAATGATATCCGTAAAATGATTTGCATATTACAATGATTGCTGAAGGATCGTGTGACACTGAAGACTGGAGCAATGAATAACTGGAGAAATTTCAATATTATCTATTTTTCTGTATTATGATCAGATAAATTAAGCCTTGTTGTGAATGAAGACTTAAAAAATATTACCTGAAACTGAATGGTAGTGGAAATATTCATCAAACTGTAAAATATCATATCTCAATATAACGCTGTTTTAAACAAATACTGTGTTCCATTTGATTGTCTCCATAAGATACAAGGTAAAACTGGCTAGCAGCAATATCAGCAATTTTCAAGTGCATGAAGTAAATGTCACTTTCTAAGATATAGACCATAACCATGGCAACTGAGACATCAATACTTTTATTTTTTAGCTTGATGGTCATTTTTTTTTATATAGAAATCGATATCCAATTAATTATGAACAAGCTGAACTGTAACCTGTAGTTACTCAAGCAGCACATTCTTTTGGTTTAGCAATATGTCCTCTACTAAAATCAATATTTCCAACCACTGTTGCATTTAGCTTTAATTATGAAATATGCATCACTGAACCATGGACACATTATAGCATATAATTCTCAGTGTATTTGTTTTTTCTTTTGATTGACAGAAGAACACCATATTAATCCTGTTGCTGTTGTTTGAAAATGTATTTATTTATTTACTTATTTTTAATATAGCATTCAGTGTTTACACGCTATGTGTAATGAGGTATAGAAGGCTAGGATTCAATTCTGAACCTAAGCACTGTCTCAGTCGCAGTGGGAATTTCTGTACAGCAGGCAGAGGAAGGAGAGAAGAGGGTTGCCATTCAGGACAGACAGGGGCAGCACTGCCTCACTTCATTCATTATTCATCTGCTCACCATCACTCCATCCATTGCTAAAGCAAAGAATCTCTGCAGCTCAGCAGGGCTTTGGACAATTTCGCTCTTGTCTCGTCTCTCAATCTGTCTCTTTCTCAGTTTCTCTATGGAAGGAATTTGCCTAATGACCCAGAGGTGTTAGACCGAGCTTCCTGTCTGACCCTCAGAGCCAAACGCGATGAGTTCACGGTACAGGAAATGAAATCATCACACACCGTGACGAGGGTAATTAACATTATCTTCACCGCAGTGACCAGTTCATGATTTTCTACCATCAGACTGGAGGCTTTATTCGTGTTGTTGTACAATGTCACTGCTTGTAATAAGAATTATACAAAATCAATTTTATCTTATATTTCTAGTGGTCAGAACAGATTCAATGAATCTAATTTAACAAGGTAAACATTCCACAATTCAAAAGGTTTGTTGTGAAATCCTCAAACCCTTTGCTAAGCAGTATTTTTACATACTTACATACAGTATTTTTATACATACAAACACATTTAGCAAACGTTTAACATAAATAATGCAGAAATACTGCATTACCAACCAATTATGTTACAATATAGGCTAAATATATATATTTTTTTAGCAGTAATTTGAAGGTTTTCTTCAGTGTAGGCATGTGTTGACTGAGGTTTTGGGGAAGCGGTGGGAGTATTATCTTTAGTCGGTGAGGGTTATCTCTGTGTTGACAGGCTAAATCGAATGGCCTCTCTAATCAGATAGCACTTGGTTTGAAGCACTGGTCCAATAGCTTAAAGATCACATAAACACCCTGGAGCTGTTCCTTTTCTCACCATGCCCCATACAAACACTCGGATATTCAAAGCAAAAGCTGCCGTATATCTTGGTAACAACGTGTTTTATGGCTTCAAAGTGTCGACAAATAAACAGTGTCTTTACACAAGCATCGAATGCATCTTTACTCTCGACTGGAAATGTTTCTAGTGAACTACAGCGGCCCTGTTTGTAAGACCACGCATCAAAGAGAACATCTCAAACACTGTCATTGTAATTCTCTCTAATTTGACTATTTACACACCTAATTTAGTGGTAGACTTTTGCGCACCCCTGCTGAGAGAGACTTGGACTTTCCCACGCTGAAATGCTGCCACACATTTGGAGCATACCATATGTGCTGCTTTAGAGGATTTTCACCCCCATAGGCATGTGCCTGCTTGTTAAAAAAGACATAGGATGTTTTGTCAGTAAACAGTTTTACCAAGATCACAACGACATGACTGGCATTCACCTCTTAATTTGAAGAGCTTTATGGAAATCCTCTAAAAACAACCATAAAAACCGAGTCTAGTCATGTTTAGTTATGTTCACGTCACAATGTTATGCAAATAAGTTTCATGTCTTCTCAGCCAATCTTGAACAGGTTTGGGAAAAAATGCTATGATTTTAGAATATTTTTGAACTTAGGTGACAAAAACTGATAAAATTAATTGTGATTCAAAGAAATTGTATCTAATTGTAATTTTTTCTATTAGAAAAGATTAACCTTAAATGTTGGCTTTACAAAGCCTTGTTTGAAAATTTCAATGCATTTAAGTCAAGGTACTACAGGCAAAACCGTTATTCTTTTTTATGCTCTGATTCCTGATTACTAAAAATGTTGTGTGTGTGTGTGTGTGTGTGTGTGTGTGTGTGTGTGTGTGTGTGTGTGTGTGTGTGTGTGTGTGTGTGTGTGTGTGTGTGTGTGTGTGTGCTCTTGTTTTTGTGACATATCAGGACACATCTCTGTATAATGACATGGGTATGACACAGGTATTACAAGGAGAGGGTGACTTATGAGGACATAACCCATGTCCCCATTTTTCAAAACACTTATAAATCATGCAGAATGAGTTTTTTTTTTTTTTTGAGAAAGTAAAAATGCACAAAGTGTCCTGTGAGGGTTAGGTTTAGGAATAAGGTTGGTGTAGGGCCATAGAATGTTTGTACAGTATAAAAACCATTACATCTATGGGATGTCCCCACTTTTCACAAAAACAAACGTGTGTGTGTGTACATAGATAGATAGATAGACAGATAGATAGATAGATAGATAGATAGATAGATAGATAGATAGATAGATAGATAGATAGATAGATAGATAGATAGATAGATAGATAGATAGATAGATAGATAGATAGATTGATTGATTGATTGATTAAATTAAGGGAAGACAGTGAAGACGAGGCTACTAGCTTCTTTTGGGAGCTCTAATTCTGTAACGGCGTAAGTCAAACAATACACCACCACACTGGGATACATTTCACATTCATAGCAGAACACACGCTAAGCCTATTTTTAGTGTCTCGAGTTAATGTTAACCCAGGTTGAGGTTCAGAAATACTAAAGTTATAGCCAACATTATTCTGCCTTATACTGCTGGAAACAAGCAGCTGTGGACACTGATATGCATGAGGCGTCATTAGATTGGAGATCTCCATCCATCAAGACGTCGGGATCCACAGTGACAGTGCTTTGGCCCATCCGTCTTGGGGGTCTTTTGATGTGTTTGTCTAAGGTATCTAAATTGTCCCACTTAGCTGAGACAGCTATGGCCGAACCTTTTATAGTCACCCCACCTCCCCTTCCCAGCATTTCCCCTTTGACACAGTTAGACGGCACCAAAGTGACTTTCAGATAAACTCCAGGTTAAATGGATGAAGTTATGAATCAGGTCCTGAGATTTCAAAGATGACTGATAAAATGGCAGGTAGATTTGTTTGAGATGTTTGTTAATAGAGGGAGGCTTAGGCTCAGTACAGGACCTCTTAGGTAAAGGACACACTCAGCTGCTAGATTAACTCATCAACACCGCATTGCTGGGTGTCAACAGAAATGTTTCACGCATAAGACCGGCAAGGAATGAGCAGCATTTGGAGGTCAGCAGTGGCCTCCCCACTGAGTCCCCCGGTCCTTTCAAATGTTAGTGTCTGTCTTTCAAAAAAGCCGGGGTGTCACGCTGCCACCCCCTCCAGGAACTGCATCGCAGCTGAACACTGGTGGTTTAAGTTTGCAAGCTAATGATTACAGAGGGATTCATTACTGATAATTGATCAGCTGAAATATTCTGTCAATAATTTCATTGACGTTTTCTCAGCTAGAACATGCCTCCCGGGTGTTTTATGCTTCAGTGTCATCAACAGATGTCTAACATGGTGCGTGTAAGATGTGGATCAAATATCAGAATTGCAGTTGCAGAGAGCGCAAACATAGAGACTGCACTAGATTTGTACATTTTCTGTTGTGGATGGATATCGCTGTGCAGTTTGTAGAGTGTTCTGGGTGGTTGCTTAGACATTTCTCACAGTTATCTACTGTTTTAAGTCAAAAATGTCCACCCAGACTTAGATGGCTAGGATCCATCCTTCAATACCTATCACTATCAGTACCTATCATTAACTACCACAGATGACAGTTATAATGTGTTTAAATTAGTTTCTATTTCAAATAAATGCTTTCTATTCATAAACTAATCCTGAAAATAATGTGTCCAGAGAAAATTATGAAGCAGCATAATTGTTTTCAACACGTCTATAAAAAATAGTTTCTTACTGAGCAGTAAATCATCATATTATAATGATTTCTGAAGGATCATGTAACACTGAAGTCTGAAGTGATGATGACATTATACAATATATTCAATTACAAAACAGTTCATTTCAATTATAATAATATTTCACTTTTTTAAGTATAACTGTTTTTACAGTATTTCAATTAAAAGCATTTGTTCTATTTGAACATACATTAGGTGCCCTGGCGCGAGGACTGGAGCTGAAAATCGCTGGTATAAAATGTTTCTTTATTAATATAGCATTTAAAGGGATGGTACACCCAAAAATGAAAATTGTGTCATCATTTACTTACCCTCAGGTTGTTTCAAACATGTATGACTTTCTGTCTGCTTTGAAAATAAAAGAAGATATTTGGATGAATGTTGGTAACCAAACAGTCACTTCTAAGAAAGAAAGAAAGAAAGAAAGACAGAAAGAAAGAAAGAAAGAAAGAACTATGGCAGTCAGTAGAGACTAGACATTCTTCAAAATATCTTCTTTTGTGTTCAGCAGAAAAAAAATACAATCAGACAGGTTTAGAACTTGAGAGTGATGAAATGATTTTTGAGTGAACTATTCCTTGAATAATTTAATAACTATTGATATTTGTGTTCAAGAACTGTGTTTGAAATGATGGTGATTTCTGTTCTAGCTTGTCAGATTAAATTCAACCGAAAGCTCTGTGCCTTAACAATAGGTAAAAAGTGAGTTAGTTAAATATACAGAACTAGATTGAACTCAGTCTCTGCTAAAACTAAATGATTAAAACTTTCACTTGCTGTGCTTTTAGATGTCTTTTAGATAAGAGAAGGTCTCTGGATTCCCCCTAAAGCCACAGTAAACACAAGTGGTATAAATTCCATACCACACTGGTTTATTTTGAAATTGAGGATGATCTAACATTCAAGTGCAGAAGACCCACGAGACTGATATTGGACATGCAGAAGATATGCACACAGTGTGTTTGTTCTGCCACACATTGCAAATCTCACTTGTGATCCTAAAACAAGGACACAAATCTCTTCGCAGCGGGACTATTGTTTGTGGGGCCAAGTAATACCTGCAGTAAAGGCAAAAGTCATTCTCTAGAGGCGTCACAGACAGGTTCTGTGCATTTCTCATATCAGTTGACCTGCCCTGTGTTCTGTTCGGCTCCCAGGAGGTAAAGGGTTGTGGGAGGGTGCAAGGGGGCAAATAACCACACCGGCTCTGTCAGCTCTAGCACCACGGCTCCCTAGAGCTGGCGCCAGAAGAACTTCAGCAGCCGGTGGGCAAAAATAGATGTGACACCTCCACCCCGCAGTTGCTCAGGTTGGGCGGAGGAGCACGAAGTGCAACGGCATCGAGTTTCCACGGCTGTCATCGTAGCTCGGTCATTACTTCTGGCTAATTATCTCAGGCCATGTGTAAACAAACATGCTGCCGGAGCACAGCACATAATGTATTTGCAGTTCTGCTGTACATTGCATTATTTGCTGACAAAACTGGCTACCGCTAGGCTACTTACTTTTTTAGCTGAACCAGCTATTCCATGCACACAAGCTGAATGTGATCTGTTTGATATAACCTTAGACAAGAACATATTTAATCAAATATGCAATAACAAATATAAACAACTCTAAACTTAAATGATGAAATATCAATCCACACATACCACATACCAAATTAACATTAGATTAAATATGGAATGTACCCTGAATATGGTTACAGATAGAAGTTAAAGATGAAAATGTGCTTTAAAATATTTCAAAATATTCTTTAATTGAATTGAAATAAAGGCAAAATAATAAAAAGCAATACAAATACTGGATGCAAAACTTAATCTTGAAAAACTTAAAGGCAATTAGAAATAAAATTAAATAAATACTAAAAATAGATATAAATTAAATATTTCAAAAAGAATAAAAAATACCAAAGACTTTCAAAAATAATAAAAAATACCAAAGCCTTAAACAAAACTACTAAAACTTGCAACTAATTTAAAACTGAAAATCGTTTTAAATATAAAATTATATAATAGTATATAAACATTTCGGAGATGTCCATCATCTCATGAGAAAGTCCTTGCTGAATGCTTGACATGTTGCCAAACTACTGTAAGTTGTCACATAGATTTTTAAACGGTTATTAGACAATGATGAATCATAAATTAGACGTCTCTTTGGCACATCTCCACTGTCAATTATTAGTGTTTGTCAGTGATTCAGCTGTCAGGACTTACTGAACTTCATATGCAGAATGGTTCTACTTAGAATGGACATCACCGGTGCTCGGTTATTCATGGATGCACTAGAAATCACATTATATTATCCCCTGACATGGCTAAATAGCTTGTCTGCGTGCTGTACCTTGTTGAGAGGGTCATGAGTCAGCTGTAAGCTCAGAAAAGCTGCATGATGAGCAGGTGCCACTAGTTATTCCCAGCTAATAAATTGATGCTGGGAAGCTAAACACAGATTCAGCCGTGGAATTATGCGGTCGCTTTGATGACAGCCAGAGTAACCCTATAGGTAATTAGAATTTGAGAACATATGTGTATATTCCAATTAATCCCCATTTAGTGTGGTTTTATCCTCTATTATCTAATTGAATTAGTGTAGTGTTTTGGTTTTAAATATGAGAAGAGTTTAGGGTGGAGATGTGCTTATAGCATTCCAACTGAGTGCTGGGATTAGTGTATGGTATAATTATGAAGTGCCGGACACGGACCTGATATGAACATTTGGCCGAAAGCCCTGTTCCCACCACTGCTTGACTGTTGGATCACTGACATAACAGTTTTCATGTAAATCAACCTTATGTGTGGCAGGAAATGAATACTATTTAAGGTTTTGGATTACTTCAAATGACAATGGCAAGATCATTTTTTTTTTTACATAAACATTGTTCAGTATTGTGACTTTCCATTTAGTAGTGATGTAGGGTTTGACAAAGGTGGACAAAGCACAACATTGCTAGCTGTTTTTCTTTTATCATATTATATTGTACATGTATCTTTGCCAGACATGTTTAAAAATCCCTGCGGTGGAGTTCAACTGAAGTCTGAATCCAAGTTAAGTCTTAAGTCTTTTTTTTTCTGCCTCAGCTTAAGTGTGACTACACTTGAAGTCACAGACTCATGTTTCCATTTCTCTCTCTCTCTCTCTCTCTCTCTCTCTCTCTCTCTCTCTCTCTCTCTCTCTCTCTCTCTCTCTCTTTCAAGTTTCTAGTTTATTTCATTTATATAGCATATTTAAAAACAACAAGCACAGTCGTCTAAAGTGCTGAACAAACAAAGACATAGAACACAGAGCAACCCACAGATTCATACCATAAACTCACAATGAATCGAAAGCCAAAGAGAAGAAATAGGTTTTAAGAGATTATTTAAAAGCATTTAAAGACTGTGCTGATCTGATATGGGCTGGAAGGGTGTTCAACAGCTTAAGGCCAGCAACTGCAAAGGCTCAATCCCATCTATGCTTTGACCATGGGGACAGAGAGAAATCTTTGATCACCAGACATCAGATTTTGTGTAGGATGAAGCTGATCACTCAGATAGCTTGCTGCCAGATTATTTATAGATTTAAAAACATAAAGAAGAATTATAAACTCAGTTCTAAAATGCACAGGTAACCAATGCAGCAATTTCAAAATTGGAGTAGCGTGATCAAATGTGCATTGTCCTTTGAGGAATTAAGCAGTTTTGTTTTTTACTAATTGGAGATGAGCAAGGAAATTTAGAAATGCCAAAATAAAGAGAGCTGATGTAGTCCAATCAAGATGTAATGACCGCCCACATAGCAAATGTCTTCTGGCCCATATCCGGGCCAAACAATTACTTTTCCCTCGGCCCAAGTGCTGCAAAAGAATGACGGCCCTAAAATGGCCCAGAACTGGACTAAAGACAAGGGACACACATGGGCCATAACCGGCCCGAATCTCAGCCAGTTAGTCACCCTTAACTGGCCCTGAACTGGGCCAAAACAGGTTTTATTATTGGTGCCAATTCTCAGCCTTAAATAAACCAGAATCCCCAAATCTGAGCCACACCTGAGCCTTACATAGCCCAGACCCAATACAGAATCTTAATATTTCATATTATTGCATTGTGTATACTATAATCGCCATTATTCATTGTGTGACATGCTTTAGTAATACACACAAACTATGCCAATAAAGTACATTAAACTGAATAGAAAATCAGACTTAAAACCCACAAATTATGTAACTGTGCAATAAAAAATGTATTGAATTGATTTTTCTATTTATTTTTATAAAGAACAAATCAACCGATAAAGAGTGAGTGTATAAAGTATACAGTCTATAAGAGAAACGTAACAGATAGATACATGTAACTTAATCCTAATAATTTATTACAGATGTGTCGAAGAGCAGTACCAGTACCAAGAAAAAGAATATACAATTTTATAAAATTATAATTAAGTGCAGTTTAATGGCAATGTTTTCATAACCACATTTAATTGTTTATCAAATTTTGAGACTCTGATCCCAAAACACACCTATGTTCTTGATACAGGATGAAGTAAAGAGAGCAAGGTAGTCCATATCGATACTTCTGCTTCCTGAATTTCCACTGGGGCCTAAGACTATAGCCTCGGTTTTTGATTCATTCAGAAATATGAAATTTTGAGAGAACCACGTTTTCTCCTCATCAAGTCATACAAAAAGACATTCAGAGGTTTCAGAGGTAAATACATTTGGTTATCATCTGCATAGCAGTGAAATTATACACTTTGCTTTCTAAAAATAGAGCCCAAAGGAATTAAATACAAAGAAAAAAGAATGGGTGCGAGAATAGAACCCTGAGGCACTCCACAGGAAAGTTTGGCAGGCGATGAAGAAAAATTTGCCAATCTGACAGAAAAACCTTTGTTCGTTAAATACAATCAAAAAATTTAACCAGCTAAGAACAGTTCCCTGGATGCCCACAAAATATTCTAGTTGAGATATTTAAGAATTTTATGATCAACTGTATATGTATACATGGAGTGAGAACATCTTGAGAGCAGAAAAAAAAATTTAGCAAGTGTGACAAAGTGTAAGAAAGGAGGGTCATGGTATCTTTCAGCAGCAGAGTGAATCCATGAAGGCACATCATTAACATAACTTCTGTGACACAGCTTTGACCCCTGACCTGTGTTGGCTCCCTGGTTCACAGTGGAGACAGCTCCTCTGTCGCGTCTCACGACTCCCGTGCAGAAACTCGAGCCTCTTTTAGAAATAATATACATGAATTACATTTGTTCAGTTGCATTGAAGACCCTGATTTTGTAACCTAACATAATTTAGTCTTTTAGAGAACATGTTTTATCTAGTTCTGAAACAAATAATTGTTGTGTCAACATTGAGATTGCATTATAATACATTTATCTTAGGTAATATGAGATATGTGACCCTGGACAACACAACCAGTCTAAAGTAGCATGGGTATATTTGTAGCAAAAGCCAATGATACATTGAATGGGTCAAAATACAAATAAAATCTTTTTTTGCACATTTTTGATTAGTAATATGCATTTCTAATAACTTCATTTGTACAAATTTAAAGGGGGGGGGGTGAAATGCTTTTCATGCATACTGAGTTTTTTACACTGTTAAAGAGTTGGATTCCCATGCTAAACATGGACAAAGTTTCAAAAATTAAGTTGTACGTTTGAAGGAGTATTTCTGTTCCAAAAATACTCCTTCCGGTTTGTCACAAGTTTCGGAAAGTTTTTTTTCTGTGTGACATTAGATGGAGCGGAATTTCCTTATATGGGTCCTGAGGGCACGTTTGCCGGAAGAGCACGCGCTCCCGTATAGCAGAGCAGAGAGAGGCTGTGCACAGACAATCACTGATCAGAGCGAGAGCGTCACGAAATGTCACAAAAGGAGTGTGTTTTTGGTTACCAGGGCAAGACAACCCTGCACAGATTACCAAAGAAAAAACAGCATTAAGGGACCAGTGGATGGAGTTTATTTTTAAAGAGCATCAACAGAGTTGTGCAAGTGTTTGTGTTTGTTCCCTGCATTTCTAAAATGCTTGTTTTACAAACAAAGCCCAGTTTGATGACGGATTTGTGTATCGTTTATTTCTTAAGGATGATGCAATCCCAACGAAAAAGGGTCACGATTGTGTGTTGGAACCGCAGGCGTTGAGTAAAACTGCTTAAAATATCTCTGCCTCCTTGTTAGTGCGTCCCCTCCCATCGGAAACCGGGTTCGAGTCCCGCTCGGAGTGAGTCGTTGCTGCTGCTGCTCTCGTTCAGTTTCAGCCTTCACACCTGTCACAGCTTCCAAACGCTCTCTACGCAAAAGCCTACAGGCGCTCGTGATTCTGTAGCTCCGCCCACACGTCACGCCTCCAGGCGCTCGTGTTTTTCCGGGAAAAATCGGTACAGACTATCTTTCTCTTATGAATATAATAAAACTAAATAATTTTTGGAGTTATGAAGAATGCAGTACTACTCTATAGGTACTCAAGATTAACAGGATATAGAGTGAAAATGAGCATTTCCAAACCATACCTAATGTTAAGCTCCTTTATTCAGCTTTCAGATGGTTTATAAATGTCAATTTCAAAAAATGACCCTTATGACTGGTTTTGTGGTCCAGGGAAAATGAAAGTAAAACCGAATATTCAGCAATTTTATGCATCAGGAATAAGTTTAGAATTGTAAAATGCTTGGAAGGTAAAGCAAGAAAGTTGCCAGGTTCTGATATTATTGGTAATATAATTTTTTCCCCAACCATGCAACCTTGTTTATGTCAGCAGAAAGAAAAGTTGTTTCTGAGGCAGGGAAAGATATTACATTTTGATTTAAGTCTTTATCTTTAGAATAAAGTTCACTGATGAATTGTGCACAGTAAAACCAGGGACATTTTTTAATAGAATCTATATTGATTTTCTTTTCTTTTCAGTTTTTGCCATTCTGGGAATGAGTCTCTGTTAAAAACCAAAAAAGATTTTGGATCTTCTCTCCAGAGAATACCTGGAACCGAGCCGGTTGTGCTTCAGAGAGAGAGGATGAACAATCACACAATTACATTTCGATTGGAAACATCTGACAGTTCTTTTTAATTAAAATTTAAGAAAGTTCCCTTTCAGCCAATATATTAAAACAGCCTTACAACTGGTTCCAATAGCTGACATAACTTCAGCAAAGAAAAATAGTGATGAAAACGTAAAGAGAGAATAGCTTAGCCAAGAGACTGCTCATTGTAAAAGAGTATGAGCGGGTCCATCTCTTACCGAAAGCAATTAAATAGCGGTTATGGGGGTCTGGTAACATATGTTAAGTGCTGGTGCTCAGGCAGCAGAAGGGGGCGGCTGAAATGCATAGTCTTCGTAAGCCTGAATAATATGTGGAAATGGTGCAGCATTTGTTGTGCTGTCGGCCTGCCATCCGATAGACACTATCCTCTTACACAGACGAGCCTCTCCGTCGCTGAAGACATTCACAACTGGTGCCAAGGCCCAATAAATCAGCCAGTATCAAAGAGACTATGTAACGCTTTCTGGATTTCAGCATATGTGGAATCAGAACCTGTCTGTCAGCGGGCTGAGCCACTCAGGGGTGCGGGGGCGGAGTTCAGCGGGATGGTCCCGGCTCTAATGCGGACCATATGTGGACGGCCGCACGGGGCACTACCTGCTTTTATCCTATCGTCAGCTGTCTCACAAATGAGGGGAGCACAGCACTGGCAACCGGCCTTTGATAAAGAAGGATGTGTTCTTAAATACTTACATAAACAACTCGGTGAAATACCTCAGCTGAGTAGTGAATTCAACATGATGATAGCTGGAAATAAAACAGTAAGAGAGTTTTTAAAAGATGCTAGATTCCTTCCCATACTTTAGATTATGTAACTTAATTATTGGAGACAATTATCAGTTGATATCTAACATGAAATATTTATTCATTTGTTGGTTCAATGCTTATAAGTATATATATATATATATATATATATATATATATATATATATATATATATATATATATATATATATATATATATATATATATATATATATATATATATATATATATATATATATACTGTATTGAAGACCGTAAGACTTCTTACAAAATCTGCAACTATTTGAACAAAGATGCTCAAAACTCAGAAATATTGTGAAATATTATATATATATATATATATATATATATATATATATATATATATATATATATATATATATATATATATATATATATATATAAAGAAGTATGACTAGATGGTTTAAAAGAACGTTTGTTTAAAATATTAAGATTTTCTAACATAAAAGTTTCATAAAAATATTTTTTGTGTAATCAATGTAATGCACCGTGCCAAACAAAATTTTATTCATTCATTCAATTTCTTTTCAAACAGTTGTCTATGTAAATATACTGTACATGGCACCAATACAAGTGAAGTGTAGCTACTTATTAGCCTTGTTTGGTGCTATTTTTATCTTTTTGCAGCAAAGTCAGGTATATTTCTAGACTGAAATCATTAGCTTTTCTCTTATTTATGAGCTGTCATCAACAGTTAATACAGTCTCAGATGGACTATAGTTGTTGAAATGCTCATTTGTATTAAGAGAGACAAACATTTAACTATGACTGGCGCTGTCATAAGGAGACAATCCATCTTGATGTTGAAGATGACTGTCGCTGTCATCTGTGATTTTAAGTTCCTTGAACAACTGAAACTGGCATTTTGGCCTATCTCTCTCTCTCTCTGTCTCTGCAGCCTCATCCACTTTCTTTCTTTCTTTCTTTCTTTTTCTCTCTCACTCCATCTTTAGGTGTCCTGCTGCTTTGTGTTCAAGGTTTATTTTCATCTTTTCGCTAATGATCTAACTGTGTTGGTGTTCTAGAATAACTTTGTCTTTTAGAACTCTCACTGGAGCCCATTTGTCTCAGTGGTATTACATGAGAAATGGTTACTGTTACGTTACGTTTTTTAAAGCTCTATTGTGAATGTTATATGCATTTCAGAGCTAAGATTCCTATAAAACACTTACATGACAGGAAGTAAATTATATAATTTAGCTAATTAAAAAAATAAATTGAATATAAAAATATATATGCATGCATATATTGTATTTAATTTTTTTTTTTTTTGTACTGACATTGTGACGAGTAGATTTGAGCAATTTAAGTTGCTAGTGCACTTTTTGTTAACTGAAATAAAATTATTGTTAATATTATTATTAGATTTTCATATGATTATAATTATTATTAGATATCAAGGTAAAAATTAAAAATATGAAGTAAGAAATCTCAGTAAAATTTAGCAAATATAAATCTTGTTGCAGATGACAGTTTCATACCAGGCCCTGCCGTAAAGCTGTTCTGGTCTGAAACCGGGTCCTGCAGTATACTTTAGTGCTTACTAAGGAAGGGCTGCATAGTGAGAATTCCCAAGATGAGTGTAATTGACGAGGAATCTGCACATCTCTGGCATTTCAGATCGAGGGATCAAAGTCTTGTTACTTTTAGCTGACTGTGTGGTGAATCTGAAAGGGCAATATCTGTGGCACACTGGAACTGTAGTTTAAGCTTTGAGTAATTTTTTTTATTATTATTTGTTTACAGTACCTTGTTTTCTTTTTATATATCACACAGTGCTTTTATGCTTTATATATTTAGCATACATTGAATTTGTTTCAACATAATTCTTTGTTTGATGTGTTTGAAATTTTAGGCTTAATATATGGGAATAATTTTAGTAGCATATATATGCTACCGTTTGAAAGTTTTGTTTTGAGTTGGTAAGATTTTATTTTTATTTATTTTTATTAATTTATATTTAAAAAAATTGTGCGTGTGTACCAAGGCTGCAAAAATACAGTCAAAACTTATATATTCAGAAATATTATTACAATTAAAAAAAATTACTGTGTTGTGTTTTAATACATTTTAAAATGTAATTAATTCCTATGATGCAAAGCTGAATTTTCTGCATCATGACTATCAGTATCAGTGTCACATGATCCTTAAAAAAAATCATTCCAATTTGCTACTTTGCTGCTCAAGAAACTACTCGTATTATCAATGTGGAAAACATATTCTTGTGGGAACCGTGATACGTCATTTTCAGGATTCTTTGATGAAAGGAAAGTTCAAAAGAGGGGCGCTTATTTGAAATAGAAATCTCTTGAAAAATTACAAAATGTCTTCACTGTCGCTTTTGATCAATTGAATGCATTCTTGCTGAATGAAATAATTATTTCCTCCAAAAAAAAACTTTGAACAGTAGTGTAAACCCAGTATCATCTAAAACCAATCAGCAATTTGTCCTTGTTAGAGAACTAAGCTGGCACCAGTCCACCATGCTAATGCTTCTCATATCATAATAAACAATATTTATTGAATATTCTGTTTTCTCAGCAGATCTGTATGTGTTGGTGTCCTCCGGCCAGCTCAAGGTGACAGAGACGCGTGGTCATCGATCCCTGTCTCGCCTCCTCTCTGTTATCAAAATGTAACATCATTATCTCCTAACCTTTGACCCCTTCTGATGGACACAGGTGACAGCAGTGCATACATCAGCACAGTGAGGTGAAGAGGGTCATCATTATCACATTATTCTCATCCTCTCAATCGCATCTGTTGGGAGTCCTGGCGTAGATCCACACATCTTCCAATGCACTGTGGGTAATAAGAAACTCTCCCGATATCCCAATTCCAGAACAGACCCTATTGTGCTTTCATTTTGCCATAGAGGAGCAGAGGAATATTAACTAATAGTACAATAAACAGAATGTTAACATATTTAGCCTTTCTCAGACAATTTTATCTACGGCAGTATCCGTTTATCTCTTTGTCACATTATGATTACAGTTTTAATATGGTGCATAAATGAAACATCTGAGAGGACAAAGGAGGAAATAATTAGTAAATGGTTTAAACATATAAATAAATAAACTTTTTCATGCTGCAGCTGCACTAAATTGCCAGATTGATTAAGTTCTTTGTCGCTGTGAGTGAATGAAAGCGCTCTCCCCTGGGAATGAGTTACAAGACATCGTGTCAAGCTCTCTCTTCCCTGTATTACACACACTGAGATCCAGTCGGAGCAGCTCAGGGCCGTTATTCCCAGAGGGCCGTGCTGTTTCGGGTCTGGGTTATTGGCTCTCTTTGCTCCACTTCATGTAAATGACTCGCGGTGTAATTGAAAAAAGAGCTCTCAGGCGTGTTTGCCCACTTAATCCTTTTAAGATCATTATGAGTGTAGTCAATTGGCTTGACCCAGCTGCAGCGGGACGGGGAACAATGGGGTTTGTCTCCAGAGCGGGTCGATCTCCAGACCCAGTGGGCCAGAGGTTAATGAATGATTATTTCTCACTTTGTAATCTAGCTGGATCCGTGTCTCACTGCATGGCCCTCGTCCCTGGAGAGCATTTGGAGAACTGAAGAACAAGCACAGCCAGGCGCAGAGGGACACATTAGACACACACACTGGTGATTACGGTGCATTTGTATTTTCATCTTACAATACCATTTTTATTATTATTATTATTTAATGCTTTTATTCAGCAAGGAATAATTAAATTGATCAAAACTTACTGTAAAGACATTATTAAGGCTAGAAAAGATTTTTATTTCAAATAAATGCTTTTATTTTAAACACTGTTTCCATCAAAGAATCCTTAGTGATAAAATGTAGCATGCAATCGTTCTTTCTTTCTTTCTTTCTTTTCTCTCTTTCCTTTTCTAAGTCATACTTTAATGCTTTTGTTCAGCAAGGGTGTGCTAAATTGATATTAAAAAAAAAAAAAAAAAGTGATACAAAATATTGTTAGAAAACACTTCTAATTTTATATAAATGTTCTTTTTTAAAACAAAAAAATATTCATCAAAGAATCCTGAAAAAATATCACCGGTTCCACACAAATATGAAGCTGCAAAATTGTTTTCTTGATCATTAAATCAGCATATTAGAATGATTTCCGGATGTGTATGTGACACTGAAGACTGAAGCAATAATGCTTAAAATTTAGTTTTAAATCACAAGAATAAATTACATTTTAAAATATATTAAACTAGAAACCATCTATTTGAAATTTCACAATATTACTGTTTTTACCATATTTTTGATCAAATAAATGCAGCCTTGGTTTAGTACAAATAATAAAAAATCATCCTGATCCCAACTAGGGAATGTTAGTTTATGTGCTTATGTTTTTATTTTATATGCAACCAAATTAAGCATGTCAAAATGAATATAGTTGTCTGTTGCAATTTATTCACTATGGAATTTGTATGAGTAATAAAAATGTATTATAGCTATTGTTCAACATGCCTTGGTCATCTTGTTTAGGGTAGCAGATGTTTTAACTGATACTGATGACATGGGAATGTATGTTCTGAGAGAGGAGAGTGCCTAGGATTCACAGCGAGAGGCGAGGAAATCAGACTTCCATAAGTCTCAGAAATATCTCCATCTGAAATAACACAGAGACATTGTCCCTGCTCCACCCCGTGCCCAGCCGAATGACTAATATCTTCCTAGGTTATTGCGTGTGACGCATACTTATCTCTATGCAGCGGCAGAAAACTGTGCAGAATAGACTGTCCCAGACTATTGTTTCAGACTGTGCTGTTTGATGTCAGAGTGGCTTCCTGGACAATTCCTGTATGAGCGGTTTGTTTGCGTCCACTTGGCTGCTAAATAACTTCTCACATCAAAGAGGACCGCTGTGTCCCGTTAGCACAATGGGATCATGAAGGGCGATGAATGACTGGACTGTGGACAAGGGCAATGCCTTCCGCTCGTCTGATGAATATCAGTGTGTACAGATTTATGCCCTGAAAACTATAACCAACCTTCAAAGTTGATGTTATATCAGACAAAGTGTGTTATTATTATTGATATTATGGACTATAATAACATTACAGGTTTTTTTTTGTGTGTGTGTGTGCTAAACGATACTGAAGTCACATGTGCAAAACTCGAACTACAGTCTGCACAGCAGAAGTTCATGTGGACCAAACTCTAGTTCGTTTTTCATTTCTTGAACACAGTTTTCAAAACTCTACACACTTATCCCATGACTTTAACCTCAACCTGCACAACACGGTGGATTTACAGCACTTTGTATTATATATACAGTATATATATATATATATATATATATATATATATATATAGTAGCAGTATTTTTATTATTATCATTATTATTATTATTATGCATCACAAGCAATAATCTAGGAAAATATAAGTCATTCGGCCAGGTAAAGCAAAGACAATGACTCTGTGTTATTTCAGACATATTTATTGAGACATATTTATTGCAATAAATGAAATTCTTTAAATTAGTTGTTTTATAAATGATTACTTTTGTTGGTTGTGGTGGACATCTTTGATGTGTTGTACATTTATGCATTTAGCAGATGCTTTTATCCAAAGCAACCTACAATGCAATCAGGTGATAAAGTTTTTTTTTTTTTGTGTTGTTGTTGTTTTTTATCAGTATGCCCCCTGGGGATTGAAGCCATGACCTTTTTCAATGCTAACGCAATGCTCAACCACTGAGCCACAGGAACAGTTTTAATTGACTCATCAAATGCCAGACATTTAAAGACATTTACCCATCCACCAACACAAACACAATATATACTTATTGATTTATTGACCTGCTCTCTTCACCTAGAATGAGCTGCTGTCTTCCCCTTACATCCTTCCTTTCACCGTGCCATTTACTGTCAACAGAGTCTTCTCCTCTTCTTTAAGGTGTCTTTGACACGGCCTCTGTTAAAACCACCAGATGAGCAGTAAATCAAGCCAAAATCTGAGCAGTGATGCTTTCATTTCTCACATAGTATAGTGTGGACATATGGCCATTGGTTATGGGAGCTTGGTACCTGTTCCAAGTTTGTCAAGAAAATGTGAAGAAAGCACGAAGCAGTCAGTTAGTTGACAGACATTGGGTCAATCGTGAGGTTATTTTCAGTAGTTTCATGCAGACAGACCAAAGAGAGCACACACATTAACTGCAGACCATCTGAAACTTTTTAAACTGATTGACAAAGCGTGTAAAATTCGGTCCCACGCTGTAGAGACAAGCTGACACTTCAAACATACCTTCAGATTGAGATTTCAGAGTCTTAAACATCTTTTTCAGCAAACTCCCATTTGATACTGAGATGATCTAATCCTGAGAAATTTACAGCATTTTTGTCACATTTTTGAGAATACCAAGCCACGTGATCATTTGTGCCTGTAAATGCTGCAGGAAACAGTGTAAATCTTTCTTTCCGCGCCACACACTACTGTAGAGGATCATTAGGAAGTGGCGTTTGCTTGGCAACAACGCCAACTCTCTCACGCTAAAGGATGTGCTGAGAGCCATATCCCGTGTCTTTACTAATCACAGAAAAGCATTTCACGCTCTGTCATTTCCTCTGGTGGAGCTTCTCTCTCTGGACCAGAGTAAATATAACCTGTCTGACAGAAATACACTGCTATCTCAACCGCTGGAGATTTCATGTCTGCTCGTGCGACAAGGATGAATCTAGTTGCGGTGAGATGAATTGTGTAGTTCTGTCCAATGCATCAAACAGCCTTTTTTTAAGATCCTGGGCTTGACAAATATAATTGTGAAGTGTTTTTTTTTTATACATCAATATTGAACCAAAAAATGACAGATGAATGCTTGATCTTTACGATGGATACAACAATATGTTTTCTACATGGCTGTGTCCTTTATGTCAATTTATTTGCTTATTTGGTCCATGCATACTATATAAGAAGCATTAGTTGACCAACACAATTTGCATGATTATACATAATTAAAAAGTTTAATCTAATAAAATTGTTATTATTGTTATTACTACTACACTATATTATAATAGACAAGAATATTTTTTTTATTTTGCATTAATAAATAGTTATATCATTCTTATGCATTTTTTAATAATAAAAAACCTTTTAATCTAATAAAATATTATTTTGCTATTATTATTTTAATTATTATATATTTATTAAGTGTATTATATATGTCATTATATATAAAATTATGTATTATATATTACAGATAATAAATATTATATTATTGTTATGTAGGTTTTATTAGCTGAAAATATTATAAAATAAAATGTATTGTTGTTGTTGTTTATTATTGTTAAATTATTCATCAAGTTTATAATCTACAAAGGTAATTTACAGAATAGTGGCATTATAACAAAACATCCCCTAATTTTACTTCCACTTAAAAATATATATATATATATATTAAAAAAAAACAACAAACAATATATTATTCAATTTTCACATACGTGTAAGTATCCAGTGTGCAGGAGGAGTAAATTTAGACACACTCAGACACTTTCGTTCTATTCTGTCATTCGTATGAGGAGCCACAGAGGAAGAGAGCTAATTTCTCTCAACACCACACAGGAAGTCCTGGTCGCTCTGACGTCAATTAGGGAGGCTCTCCTTACTGATTGGCTGCTTCTTACTCTCCAGAGTGCCAGGGGACGATGCCAGTGGGACGGGAAGTTGGTGTAGGTGGAGTGAAGTTGCCCAAAGCTCACGGGTTCGACACAGAGCTAAAAGCACTCAAGGCCAACAAACGTGCCCATGTGCCCCGAGTCCACATCCTCCCTGGAAACGCTACCTTTCTCAGCCACTTCCTCTTTTTTATATGCCATTAATATTTTCAGTGGGAAAAGGTTTCAAAAAAAAAAATCTTTAACTTTTGAGAATGTTAGCTATTCATACCTTTTACAATGCCCTATAATGTATTTCACAGACAAATGTCTGTGAGATTGCATTGTAATATTTTTACTCACTGCTGTTAGATGCCTTAACATCTATTCTTGTGTGTATATTCTTCTGTTTGACAAAAACCTGCATTAGCATTTGGATTATACCGTATTTGGAAAAACTATGTGTGTGTGTGTGTTTGTGTGTGTGTGTGTGTGTGTGTGTGTGTGTGTGTACGGTCTACTGTCCATGTCCAGAAAGTTAAGAAAAACATCATCAAAGTAGTCCATGTGACATCAGAGGGTCCGTTGGAATTTTTTGAAGCATCGAAAATACATTTTGGTCCAAAAATAGCAAAAACGACAACTTTATTCAGCATTGTCTTCTCTTTCATGTCTGTTGTGAGAGAGAGTTCAAATCAAAGCAGTCTGGATATCCAGTTCACCAAATCGACCTGAATCGTTTTAAATGGTTCGCATCTCTAATACGCAATAATTAACAAATGATTTAAGATGTTAACTTTTTTAATGTGGCTGACACTCCCTCTGAGTTCAAACAAACCAATATCCCGGAGTAATTTATTTACTCAAACAGTACACTGACTGAACTGCTGTGAAGAGAGAACTGAAGATGAACACCGGGCCTAGCCAGATAACGAACAAAACATTGACTCGTTCAGGCCAACAAATTTAGTTGTTCCTATAACCGAGGAGCTGATGATACTGCGCATGTGTGATTCAGCGTGAAGCAGACCCACACACAGGGCGTCTGAACTGAACTAATTATTTTGGTGATTGATTCTGCACTGATTCTGTGCTAGTGTTATGAGCGCGGGTAAACCGAAGGCTTGAATCAAGGGCAATCATCGCCAATGACGCCATTACGTCGAGCGCAAAAGAACCGGTGAATCGTTTTCTTCAACCGGTTTATTGAATCGAACTGTCGAAAGAACTACTGGTGATCTGAACACCGATGCAACCGGTTCTTCACTCGTGAACGAGTCAGTCTATCGTTATCTGGCTCGGCTCGGTGTTCATCTTCAGTTCTCTCTTCACAGCAGTTCAGTCAGTGTACTGTTTGAGTAAATGAATTACTCCGGGATATTGGTTTGTTTGAACTCAGAGGGAGTGTCAGCCACATTAAAAAAGTGAAGAGCTTAAGTCATTTGTGGATTAATGCGTATTAGAGATGCGAACCGTTTAAAACGATTCAGTTCGATTTGGTGAATTGAATGATTCGTTCGTGAACCGGCTGCTTTGTTTTGAACTCTCTCACACAGACACGGAAGAGAAGACAATGCTGAATAAAGTCGTCGTTTTTGCTATTTTTGGACCAAAATGTATTTTCGCTGCTTCAAAAAATTCCAACTGACCCTCTGATGTCACATGGACTACTTTAATGATGTTTTTCTTACCTTTCTGGACATGGACAGTATACCGTACACACAGCTTCAATGGAGGGACTGAGAGCTCTCGGACTAAATCTAAAATATCTTAAACTGTGTTCCGAAGATAAAAGAAGGTCTTACATGTTGGGAACAGCATAAGGGTGAGATTTTAATGACATAATTTTCATTTTTGGGCGAACTAACCCTCCAATTGTCTTCCTCTTTGAGGAAAGACAGACAGGTACACAGATGATTTTTGGTTTGATTTACTGATTTTGAACAGTAACGTAAATGAGTTCACCTAAATATAATTTGTTTGAAAAGTAATAGCACGTCTCCTTAACAAGCTGTACACTTTGAAATATTTGCCTGAACTACAAAGTTCCATGCTGCTGTTTAATATTAAAGAATTAGGAATTCATGTAAATCTCTAACTCTATTGTGTGTATGAGTAATGTTTAGTTAGCCAAGACTACTAATAATCTATATGTTAATTATGCTTTCGTTCAACTAGGCTGGTGCATGTGGCAGCAATGTGACTCCATCTCTTCATATAGAACATTAAAGGTCAGACATTCAGCTGACAGTGTCTCTGTCACACACACACACACATATACTGCACTGACTGTGATGCGTCAGGGGTCGCTGATTCTATTACTAAGGGTACATGAGGGTACGACACTGAGGAGGATGAGGATATGAGCCAAAGATGCTTCAATTCCCCTGTCTCTCGTTCTTTCTCTCTCTCTCTCTCTCTCAGACCCTGAGGCTATGATCACCCTCTCTGTCCCCTTCCCATCATTGCCAACACAGCCGTCTACATCACTGCTTGTGTGTGTGTGTGTAGGGTGGGCGAGGGGTTTGTAGAGAGGCATGTTGGTCCGTCAGTTCTGCTGGTGTCCCGAGGCTCGCACCAGGTGTTCACACTTGTGCTAATGAAAGGGAAAAGAGCAGGCGAGACACAGGGAGAGCAGCCAAACTGAATGAGCTCCGGCTCTGGTTTGGCATTAACATCTCTATTAAACGCTAGCCAACATCTGCTACCGATGAACAGGCAAACACCATTCACTTACTCACCCTGCCATGAGCGATCTGCCGTGTGTTTGTTTCTATCTTGAATGAAAGGCAACCCGTTAGTCATTTGTCACTTTTGACTGGAAGTAAAAGACATTTAAGTGAGTTGAGCCGCTATGCATGGCATGCATTGATAGGCCGCTTAAGTCTAAAAAAAAAAAAATTACAAAATTTTCAAGGGGGGTTTGTTTACAAGCATTTTAAAAAGTTAACTTTGTAAAAATGTTAAACGTTATAGTACATCGTGTACATATTTTTGTAATTTGAAATTTGATGTATTTTGACTGATATACTACAGCCATGCATATGTTATTCAGTGTTATTTTAAATTATATTTTAAATTCAATAAATTACAACCATTTGGGTGTAATGCATTACTAGGTAATACATTACTGTAATTTAATTACATAAATACCTTGAAATAAGGAAATTAAGGGATTACTCTTAATTTTTCTTTAATTTAATTACAGTTTTTTTTTCTGATGTATTGCATTTAATATATATAATATATACAATTTAATAGTGTATTTAATATCAAAATTGTACATGTAATGTTAAAATATGGTTTATATTTTTAATGTAACCTTCTCCCAAATAATTTGGTCAGTTCAAGAATAATTTCTGCAATTTTATGTTTGAAAGAATATTAACTGAGGTTAATGCGGGTTTAATAAAGTAACTGGTAATAACTTATGCAATACTTTTTAGAGAGAGTAATTAGTACCATATTGTAATTTGCAATGGTGTAATTAGTACCTAGAAATGAATTGTTTATTTAAAACAACTTACCCAATAACAATTGCAATATCATTACAAATGTTTAATTAAAAATATATTAAAATGAATGACATTACATTTCGTTTGCACTTAAGTATATTCTTCTAAAATATATATTATTTATGTTATACTGTAACTAGTCTTTTTATTAATTTAATTTGATGCCTTATGGGATAGTGTAATTGACTGGTTACACACTTCAAAATCAGATGCAGCAGTGCATCATATGTCTCATAAATATTGAGTTTTTGTAAATCCTGCTCAATTGATATTTTGCTTTTTGAATACTGTATTACTGTAGTGCCCTCATTAAGATGGTCTTCATCACCTAAACAGTTGAGTATGAGTGTGTGTGCTAGCGAGTGAGACAGAGAAAGATGAAGGAAGTGTGCATCCCAGACTGGGACTTCATCCATCATTGGAATCAGCATGTGCTGTAATTACTGTGTCAAATAGATGGGAAGATGCCTTTGAGGAAGATGGCGGCTGTGTGTGTGTGCGTACGCTTGTGCATCTCCCTCCTGATCATTTTCCTCTCCCGAGTCACTTCCTCCTGCACTGTCATCTGTCATGCCTACATATGCTGTCACCGAGTGCTGGCAGCTCTGGCCAATCCCTCCACTGCAGAAACAGCGGGATTTCATACGCGCTGAAGGTTATATATCACATCAGTTGATGAGAAAGCTATACATTAGGGAAGACTGATGCGATTAGGTAGAGACAGCTATTCCACAACACAGCTGTAACCTTTTATCAGTACAAAATACTGTCAGTGCTCACAGTGCAGCGCTAGCCTAAGATCAGAAGCTGGAAGGTGTTAATTTACTTTAAAGTGTTAGTCGGAGCCAAAGCCTAGCAGATAGCAAACAGGTTTTAGGCACACTGAGCCAAGAAGCTAGTGCAGGAGACATGCAATTTGCTTTATTTTGATTTATTTTCCTTAAAATATATATTTTTTTTACCAAAACTAGCATAGCAACATGCTAAAATTACATGAGCAACAATCTAGAACACACTAGCAACAGCACAGTGATGTGATAAATCTAATTTGGTTACTATTCAGCAACCACCTAGAACACCAGCATAACAGCATACACTAAAACAACACTATCATTAGCAACCATCTAGAACACCCCAGCAACATCACAGCAACATGTTAAAACAGCATTAGCAACCATCTAAAACACCCTATAGCGACAGCATAGCAACATGCTAAAAAAAAAAAAAAACATTAGCAACCATCCAGAACACCCTAGCAACTGCATAGCAATGCACTAAAACTACATTAGCAACCATCTGGAGCATCCTAGTGACAGCATAGCAACATATTAATACTAAGTTGATGTAGCTTGTTGATTAGCATCCACTTAAAAATCATTTAGGAAACCCTAGCAACTACATAGCATTGGACTAAGACTACATTAGAAAACATCTACAACACCCTAGCAACAGCATACCAACATGTTACTGAACATCCTGAACATCCAGTCATCTAGAAAACCACTCAGCAACCACGTAGAATACCATCGCAACAGCAGAGCAACGTGCTAAAACAATAATAAAATACAATGTAAGACACCCTAGAAACAGCAGAGCAACGTGCTAAAGCTAGATTAACTACAATTTAACAACAATTTAGAACACTCTAGCAACTGCATAGCAATGCAGTAAAACTACATTAGCAAAAGTCTAATGCACCACTAGCAACGTAAAAAAATAAATAATTAGCAACAACTAAACAATAATATAGAAAATATAGCATCTTCACAACATGTTAACAACATTAGCAACAATCCAGAACACCCTAGTGTTAGCATAACAACATGTTAAAATTAGCAAACCCGTAATGACACTATAGAACACCCTATTGGCTGCATAGCAAAATGCTAAAAGTACATCAGCAACCATCTACAACACCCAAGAAACAGTATAGCAATGTAATAATAATAATAATAATAATAATAATAGATTACCAACCACTTAACAATAATCTAGAACACTCTAGCATATACATAGCAACATGTTAAGAACATAAGCAACCATCTAGAACACCATAGCAACAACAATTTAAAAATTACATCAAGCTAGATCACCCTAATGACGGTATAGCAACCATCTAAAGCAACCTAGTGACAGCAAAGCAATGTGTTAAAACTTACAACCACTTAACAACAATCTAGAAAATTCTAGCAACAGCAAAGCAATTGTGAAAACAACATTAGCAGCCATCTAGAAAACCCTAGTGATAGCAGAGTGTTAAAACTAAATTAACAACCACTTAACAGTCTAGAACGTGTTCTATAACTACTTAGCAACCATCTGGAACACCTTAGCAACAGCATAACAATGCACTAATGAATTTTCCCCAGAACACACTAGCAACAGCTTAGCAACACATTTGGAGCATCTATATAGTGACTTTTTAAAAAATGTACAAATTGAGTTTCTTAAATTCCCAAAGGAATGACTATTGATGTTAAATATTCATTACAAATGATTTTCTCACTCTCAGATGTTAGAATGAATCGCGTGTTTGTTTATGAAAGAACTGATCCACACTGAGGGAGTTGTGTTGTGTTTGTTGTGAGAGTGTTGTGTGTGTGTCCCAGCAGTAATGACAGTAGCAGTAGAGTGAATCTGAGAGCTCATGTGTTGATGGAGTGTATAAAGCAGTGATGTGTGTGAGATGTGTTTCTCCTCCCCTCACATGAGCAGAGAGTCTCAGGGCCATATGGCTCAGCTGGAGCTACCAGGAGTGCCCGGGCGAAACCATGAGGTGGAAACAGTTTACTCGCTTGACTGATTCAGCATGCTATCAAAGAACTCCCTCCTCCACCCCCAACTCCGCCAGCCCATACTCGCCTGGACTGTCTTGACAGGAAAAACTGGTAAAAGCATTTGACCCAGCGCTGGCCGCTGTTTCCTCCATCCGGATGAGACTGTCTCTTAAAAACACAACAAAGCAGTGTGAGCCGTGGAGAGAGAGGGAGTGCTAGGGTTTGTGTCTTTCATGAGGAAAAAGTTATTAATTGACTCAATATAATCAAATGTGAGATATGTAAATATTTGTAAGGATTAATACATATTTGGCTGGCTCTGAGAGGTGTCGGATGAGGCTAATTTTAAAGATCATAAGGTTGTGTCCCTGGAGAAATCAGTGATAGGAATGGATAGGCAAGAGAGGAAACAGTTTGGAGTAGTTCTCACGTATTGCTACTTCATACACTTTTACTATAAAATGAAGAAGTGTGTGAAATTCTACTTCTGAATATGTACTGTCACTGTGTGCCAGTATTGTGACATACACTACTATTTAAAATGTTGGGGTCTGTAAGATTGCCTATTTATTGTTTGTTTGTTTGAAAGAATGCTTTAAAAGAATTTAATACTTTTATTCAGCAAGGCGGATGCATGAAATTGATCAAAAGTGGCAGTAAAGAGATTTATAATGTTACAGTTTAAAATAATTGCTGTTCTTTTGAACTTTCCTTTTAATCAAAGAATCATTGGGGAAAAAGAATCACAGTTTTCACAAAAAGAATATATATATATATATATATATATATATATATATATATATATATATATATATATATATATATATATTTTATATATAAATTAAATTTAATTAAATTTAATCGCCAATAATAAATGTTTCTTGGGTAACACTTTAGAATAGGTAACACCTATTAGTTGCTTATTTGCATATTACTATAATATTAACCATGTATTAGTGCTAATTAAGAACATATTAAAGGGTTAGTTCGCCCAATTTGAAAAATTATGACATTAATAACTTACCGTCATGTTGTTCTAAACCTGTAAGACCTCCATTTATTTTTGGAACACAGTTTAAGATATTTTAGATTTAGTCCGAGAGCTCTCAGTCCCTCCATTGAAGCTGTGTGTAAGGTATACTGTCCATGTCCAGAAAGGTAAGAAAAACATCATCAAAGTAGTCCATGTGACATCAGAGGGTCAGTTAGAATATTTTGAAGCATCGAAAATACATTTTGGTCCAAAAATAGCAAAAACTACAACTTTATTCATCATTGTCTTCTCTTCCGTGTCTGTTGTAAGAGAGTTCAAAACAAAACAGTTTGTCATAGCTGGTTCGCGAACTAATCATTCGATGTAACCAGATCTTTTTGGACCAGTTCATCAAATCGAACTGAATCGTTTTAAACGGTTCGCGTCTCCAATAATCCACAAATTACTTAAGCTGTTAACTTGTTTAATGTGTCTGACATTCCCTCTGAGTTAAAACAAACCAATATCCCGGAGTAATTCATTTACTCGAACAGTACACTGACTGAACTGCTGTGAAGAGAGAACTGAAGATGAACACCGAGCCGAGTCAGATAATGACTCGTTCATGATTCAAGAACCGTTTCTGTCAGACGTGTCCGATTCGAGAACCGAGGAGCTGATGATACTGCGCATGTGTGATTCAGCGTGAAGCAGACTGACACACAGGGCGTCTGAACCGTACTGATTCTTTTGGTGATTGATTCTGAACTGATTCTGTGCTAATGTTATTAGTCCATGTAAACCGAAGGCTTGCAATCATCACCAATGACGCCATTACGTCGAGCTCAAAAGAACAGGTGTTAACCATTTTCTTCAACCGGTTTATTGAATAGAACTGTCAGAAAGAACTACTGGTGATCCGAAAACCGATGCAACCGGTTCTTGACTCGTGAACAAGTCGGCTACTGTGACAACATCAAGAGGTCCCTTCCACCAATAATAGTTCATCTCACTGATGGTATTGTAAACTGAAAATCAGGTTTTCACAATGTTTTTTTTTTTTTTTTGGTACCAGCTGGCCATATCTGGTTATTAGCTAGTTGACCATCCACAATGGCTTGCTTGTTGCGACAGTCAAACATGGACTGCTAGTTTGGAACAGCCAATGGCATTCATGGACCAGCTCGAAAAATAGCTCCAGTAATTTTGTCCCTGAAATACCTGTATTTCCCCTCCTAGACAGCAATCCTCCATCAGCAAAAACATACACATACTTTCCCAATTTCGTGCAGTCACATTTAGGTGAGTTACACTACCAGGTTTTGTGCTTTCAGCGCTGTTGCAGCCGCAGGTTTATTAGGAAGTGGCAGCTCTCATGGGCTATTAGGAGTGTGTAACATTCGGTGCCATATGCTAGCTGAGTGTTCAGGAACAGAAAATGAGCTGCTGTGTGGCTAAATGTAAAAAACGTTTTGGCAGTTAATTACCACTGTGACATCTATAACCAAGACTGGACGGCAGATGCCAAAGACAAAGAGACGAGACTCGTGAGACCAATAAAGGAAAGGTAAAACGTTCATATAATGTTTGCATTTTGGTTCAAATTTGCCATATGTTGTTGCTGCAAATACTTAAATCCGTTCCTTCCTACACTCTTCCCATCTAATTTAATGCCATGTATGAAGGATTCAACCATTCTGAATTGCATCACAGCAGCAATTTTGCTCAGGTAATTGGTTCACGTGAACCCAAGCTTCCGAACCCAAACTATACACTGATACTTCATCAAGAATCCCCCTTCAGGTCAGATCTTTCTTACAAGAGTGGAATGAAACACCTTTCTTCCCTTCCTCCATTGCGGATATACAAAGCACATGTGTTGTCCATGAAGCAGGAGCGTTATTTTAAGCAGCCTTTGGCTGAGTGGCGTGTGTCGGGTAATCAGCATGCATGGAGAGGTAATTTAAAGATGTCTCGTCGCTGACAAGAATTAAATTGTATTTTGATTTTCTCATTAGCCTAATCTCAAGTGGGCCTCGTTATTGTGTAATTTTCCGGCGTTGACACGACATCTTGTTTTGGGAGCTGACAGCCTTATGCTATCGGGGAAGTGGAGCGGGTATCAAGCATGAGCTCCCAGACACTGATTGGTCCCCTCCCCCGGAGTTGATTTGAGTCAGGATGTTATATATCAACACCTGGGGCGTGGCTGGGGATGGGGGACGTGACTGGAATGGGCCTCTCAGATGCATCTTTCAATGTCACTTTGTTTTTGAGATGCCATCACTTTTACAACGGAGTAAATTAGCTTCTCAGGGTCCTGGCGTTTCTCTCTGGGAGGCTGTCGGATCTTCCGTCATTCCACTCACTCTGACACAGGCTTCATATCCCAGTGCCACCAGTCCCCCGTGTGTCCGCTGAATCCAATAAGACTTGCGACCTCTAACGAAGCACGTCCCTCCGTGAATGTACACTGACACTTCGAACTCTTCAGATGTGCTTGATCTTTTTTGCCTAACATTGAAAATATGGCGCATTTTCCTAATCGGAAGCTGTGTTGAAGTGCTCCGGGGCCGATCTGTTTGTTTATTCCCATACTGTGTATTTATATTCTGCCAAAATTATTTTTTGTTCTTCATTTAGGGATAAAAAAAACTGCAGTATACTGTTAAAGGGAAAGTTCACTCAAAAATGAAAATATATATTTTTTTTTATTATTATTCACCCTCATGTCATGTCATCACAGGTTTTAGAAACACATTTTAAATTTCACTCATGTCTGACCTAAACAGACAAAACATAATAAATTAACCAGCGAGGATTTCCATTTCAAATAAGGCAGAGCCCGGGAGCACTCCTACCTAAAAATATCTCGAACCAATGGTAATTCAGGTGTTTTAAATTTTTAGGACAGTTTCCTCTGAAAACTTTTTTGAACTACTGAAATTAACTCCAAATTACATCACACTAGTTTGGTCTTTAATTTTGTTTCAAGTAGGCCTATATCAGAGTTTAACCCTTGTGCTCTGCTGAAAATCCTTTGCCTAATTGGTGTTCTTGATCAAAGATGAAAGGCATGTAAATTGCTTTTAAATCTCTTATTATGCTATATTAACACCAAATCTTGGATTCAATCTTTTTGGAAACTTCTGTACACTGAAAATCTGAGGTGCATTGAGGCAGGGGGTGGAGGGGTTTAGCGAAGTCTACAGCAGGAGAGAGAATCAGGAGATGAACAGAGAGTGAGTGGTTTGGACAGAAATGATCAACACCTGTCTCTTGTTTCAGTAATTGACGTGGAGAGCGTACATAACGCAAGGAGAAACAGGAGCAGTCGAGAGAGAAGGACTGCTGATGTGCGCCTGAACCGGAAGGAATAACCCGGAAGTGTTTTTTTTTCGATAGTGTGTATTGATGTCAGAGTAAAAGTCACCATTGGTGTTAGAAAAGATTATTTATTTGTTGATAAACTCGCCAGCAGTCCAGCCGACCCCTTTGTCCTCTTCCTTTCCACCCACGAACTTACTAAATGCATAAACTCAGATTAATGAGGCCTATGATTAGTACCAAATATCAGACTTTTGCTATTCCAGTATTTCAATATCTGTGGCGGATCTGGAGCGACTGAGGACCAAGGTAGCGCTTGCAGGAGGAAGGAGCCCAATGGAGCGGGTGGAGGTGAGGGAGCTAAGAGCCGAGGTGGAGCTGCTGGGTCTACGAGCTGAGTCCAGGTCTGGGAGGCTGGAGGCAAAGGTGAGGGATAATCCGGTCTCCGCAATGCTGGGTTCACACCACAATGATGGTGGGCTGAGGGTGAGCAAGGGGTTGCCAGAGGACGGCGGTGGAGTGGGCACCACTCCATACTCAGCTCACCCTCAGCTGCGATGCAAGAGATGGAACTCCTCTCTGTGAAGGGGTCCATTGGACAACACAACGGAAACAAAAGGACTGAGAAAAACCATAAAATAAACGGAGGGTAGACAAACGGTCAGGTCTTCTGTCACATTCTGTGTAGAGAGGAACAAGGAGATGCAGAATATATGAAACAATCTTTAACAGAATCCAGGAACAGAGTATATCCAATACAGGGAATCACAGGAAACAAACATAACAACAAGTAGACCCGACAAACAAGAACTGAATGGACTAGGGCTTTTAAAGATAGGATAATAAGGGAGGAACACGACACACCTTGGATCAAATTAACACAATTAACAGGAGACAAAAAACTGGGTCACGGAGCAAAGGACAGGTCCATAATCCTGACAAATATAGCATAACAAGAAATGTATAAACATTTTTTTTTTTTTTTTTTTACAGACTGGTCAGTTTTGACCAACAACTCTGTAAGTATAATATTGGGATCCCTAAAATGATCAAAAATATAATTTTCTTGGTCAAAATGACCAAAATACAATATTAGGGTTAATTTGGCTAGTTTGCTTTTCATCTGGATTGTAAGATGTTCCCTTTCTCATAGAACCGCCACTGTAAACTTCTGGTGAGGTCACAGCCTCCAGTTAAATGGAAGAAGATAAGAAGGTACTGTAACATCTCAGTCCAGCACTGAAGCTGTTCCCATAAACCACCTAAAAAGACTAAGAAAAATGCATTTCACACCATTTATTAATACATTTTTGAAAAATATTTTCTAGACTTTTAGTTCTATTATATATAACTTTTAGTTCAAGATATGCATTTCTGCTGAAATCTGAGTGTATCTATTGCATAGTTTCACCCAGCATTCTCTCTGATGCGTTTTTATTGGCTGTCACATTTTTGACAGCTGAGATAAATCATCTTCCCTAATATCTTGGATTCTGTCCCTGGTTTTGCTTTCTGTTGCCAGTCTTTAGCAAGCCAAATGTGAACAATGTGACCCCAGCTCAGTTCCCTACACCTGTTGTTCTAAATCCTGTGCTCAGAGAGGTATAATGGGCTTCATTTCAAAGCAGAGACACAAGCATTTAAAGGTATCTTAAGCACCAAACACCAATATTATGGAATGTTATGCTGCTTTTCAAGCTGTTTTGTCCAAAAGTTTGGTGTCAGATCATTTTTTATTATTCTTTAAAATAAATTATTATTTTTATAAGGTCCCGTTTTACGCACTTTTTTTGAAGCTTTGATTGTGTTTACAGTGTGCAATATAAGGTGTTCATGTTTTGCGTATAAAAAACACAGTATTTTTCACACAATTCACTCATCTGTATACCGCTGTTTTCACTGTCATAAAAACGGGCTGATGTCTTCCTTGTTCTATGAAGTCCCTCCTTAAGAAATACGTGACGAGTTCTGATTGGGCCAACGGTTCCTGTGTTGTGATTCGACACCAGCTTACAGCACGCTGCCCTCCGGTTAACGCTAGTTTTGGAGTAGTTTTGAGAAGCAAGTGGGCAGGAGCGTGTGCTGGAGATGTATTTATAGTCACAGGAGCGTTTTTACTGACGAGATGCGCATGAAAATCGCATTCGTTTTTTTTTTTGCACAGCCCTAACATCTAGTTAAAAAGCTAAACAGCGTTGCCCTTTGTGTAATAAGTTACAGAAACTGTTAAACGCACCAACTTAAATAATAAAATACACTTACCGGTTGTGGTCCATAAACAACACCTTCTCCAGACAAAGAGGGAACTGCTCCATCATTCAAGAATAATCTTTGTGCGAATCTGGCATTAAACTGATTAAGAAAGTTGTCCTCAGCAAAATTTGCTGCACATAGTTTTACATGTGGATTATAATTTTCCGGAACCGAGTTAAACATAAATTGTAACCATTAAACTCCAAGTACAGCGTCCCTGGGAAGCCCAATCAAAGATAATTGGACTCAGAGATGAAAATAACAGCGTTTCAAACGACATGGCGACAAACACAGCTCTTCCTTCTTCTCCGTCGGAGCGCAACAAGGCCACGTCCCCTTTTTGTGAATTCATGTGGGCAGAGGTTAGTCAAAAAAACTGTTTTAGTGACGTCATTACTACAGGAACTAGAGGGATGTAGACCAAACGGGTCGTTTTTTGTAGGCAAATTCTGTTAAATCAAATATCTCGCTTGTCATTAAACTTTGAGCTTTAGAATTTTACAGATATTATTTATACTCTAACAACAACATTACACACTAACTAAAGTTTAAAACATGGAATCACGAAGAAGGGGACCTTTAATATTTGGTAATTTATTCTTATTATTTATAATTTATTATTATTATTTATGGCTACTCATTTTGGACCAAGAACACCACAGGTATAATATGTATTTATAAAGGTATAAAGTTTGTAATCAAAAGTGACAGTAACGATCAAAAGTGACAGTAACAACATATATAATGTTACAATGATTTATCATAAGTGTTAAGATTTCTATTTAATATTTATATATATATATATATATATATATATATATATATATATATATATATATATATATATATATATATATATATATATATATATTAAGCAGCACAACCATTTTCATCAATGATAATTATAAGTAATGTTTCTTGAGACTAAATCAACACTGGAGTGATGACTGCTGAAAGTTCAGCTTTATAATGACAGTAAGACCTGTTTAATAATATATTAAATAGAAAAGTTTTTTTAATTTTAATTGTAATAATATTTTAAAATAATTAAGTTTATATTGTATTCTTAATCAAATATATGCAGCCTGGGTAAGTTAAGTAACTTCCCCAAAAAAAAAAAAAATATATATTAAAACATCTTAACGACCACAAACTGTTTTACCCAGTATTTCTATGTGCAGTTTATTACAGTGTTTAAGTGTTTACCAGAGTAATGCATTGTTTGCTTAGTAATATTATAAAATAAAACTCTATTAGAAGTATAAGTAATAGTGACTCTTCTATTTATTTTGACTATACTTAGAAAATAATCTATACTAGAAGGTAAATCTTCATCCAGGACATTTTTTAGATATTCAAGCCTGATGTTTAGACCCTTAATTCACTGGCCTCTGGCCCAACATTAAGTCAGCACAGCTGCCAAAGGAGTTTTTCCTGTTCGATAATAATCTGGTACCTTAAAAGTGTATGTGTATTATGTAAGAGCCGCCTCTAAGTCTTTGTCTCATTCACAGGAAACATTGACTTTGAACACTTTACGGTTATTGTGTTGCGGTGACTCTGATAGGCTCTTATAATTTGGAGAGTTACTCTTGAGGTCTATTAGCACCAGCCAGTTTTACGTAAAAGCCCGACCCAAACAAAGGCTCATCAATAAAACAATACCACTACATAAACAATGGAAGGGCTTCAGCGCTCAGACGCGACGCTCCATAACCTTGGTTCCCACACCTCAACACCAGGAGCCACAAAAGGTGCGTCATCATCCTAGTTGTGCAGGGAAGGGTTTTATGTTGGCGAGTCTATCGCATGATGACAGTTTCCTGTTTGAATAAGGGATGTGCTAATTTCCCAGAGTTCCTGCAGCATCCATGGTTTTTCATTTGTCACATTGGCACATCCTGGCCTTTGATTATGGCAGGTATTCACTGGGCTGTTTTAGCAGAGGCACACAGGAAAAACTCGCTGTCTCGTTCTCTCGTACTATCTTTCTTTTACGTGTCAGAGGCCAGATGGCCAGCTCTTTGTTACTATGACAAGTTCAAGCTTCTGAGAAACCCTCCGGTCACACTGGCGCAAGCGATTGAGATGTCTGTTAAAAATAGCGAGGAAGACCTTGGCCTGACGTCTCCGCTGTTGCTTCGCCGAGCTTTGTTTTCCTGCTAGCGTTTCATCATTACTGCTGTGTGTCTGTCTGTTGACATCCATTAGCATAAGAATTAGCCTGCATTTAGGAGACAGGACGGAACATCTGTGTTGATGTGAATTAATTGAAATCCTGAATGCTTGCAGCAGTGCTAATTCGCTGCCTTACTAACAGCATAAGGTAGAGAAAAAAAAACACTTTTTGCTATTTAGAGATGTCTGTTCTTTTCCGCTAATTAAGAAACAAACAGAGAATGGTTGCTGCAGAATTCTTGTCGGCTAATTTCCCGCTGCCATAAAGTGTTGCATATTAAGTGCCTTCGTTTAAACACTGTCTTTTGTCGTCGGTGCACAACAGCTTGGCCATTTTAGAGCAAGGTGAAAAAGTCACCGATCCCATAATTTCCTGTAAATGCCAAAGCCGTTCTGTGCCTGAGGTTTGTGTGGCGGCACAATCTCATCTATATGGTGCTTAATGGGCATGTGGGTGTCACCTAACGGGACTTGACTCTTACCTACATGTGCATTAGGCAGTTACTGATCTGTAGCGGCTCTCCGTCCGGAGCGAGTCTGCTTTACTACGTGATCTATTGCCACGTTTAACTGCGGTGATCTATTACATAGAACTGGCAGTTACGGATGAGCCGGCCGAGCTGGAAAAACTCCCTCATTTGTCTCTGTCATGGCCGCTGAAGGAGAGGAGACGCTAATGCAGGCCGACGGCACAGAGAAGGGATATAATTATGTCTCTGTGCCTCCCCAAGTGCTCGCTGGGTACCCAGCCGTATTAGACATAATAAAGCCGAGCTTTACCGCACTCCTCTCGAAATCCCTTCAGGAGCCGCGGGAGGCAGCCTGTGCTGTGCATGCATTTCCCGG
Organism: Carassius gibelio; assembly: GCF_023724105.1. Taxonomy (NCBI): domain Eukaryota; kingdom Metazoa; phylum Chordata; class Actinopteri; order Cypriniformes; family Cyprinidae; genus Carassius; species Carassius gibelio. Next base: position 11,586,887 of record NC_068409.1, read on the forward strand.
CCCCCTTTGAATAAAATCAGAGGGGTTAGGATTTCCCCTGTAGCTGGCGATTTTTACAGCCAAGTGAAAATTCTTGCTGGGGAGAGTGGGCGATGCCTTTTACTTAAGTGTCCTGTATTCAAGGAGAAATGAACTAGTTAAACATTTACATGCCTATGTTAATGTAAAGTGTTAAGTTGTAAGTGTGTGATGGCTAAACTGTGTTATGCCAAGGTTTGCATTCAGTAATTGTGGTATACACCGATGCTTTCTGCACGTTATCTAGAATCTTACAAAAACAGTTTGTACAAAATGTACATTTGTGTGTGTGTGTGTGTGTGTGTATGCCTATGGAGAGTCCCCTTAAACCACATATGCAAAACCACATATGAATTTTGTGTGTGTCTGTCCATGTTTATGTGGTTTATGAGGACACAAATTTGTATAATGACATGGGTATGACATAGGCATTGCAATGTGAAGTTGATTTATGAGGACACTTTCAGTGTCCCTGTTTTTTTTTTATCTAAAAATGAAGAAAGTTTAATGTGAGGGGTAGCTTAAGGTGTAGGGTTGGTTTAGGGCAATAGAAAATACAGTTTGTACATTATAAATACCATTACACCTATGGAGAGTCCCTGTAAACCATACAAATCAGTGTGTGTGTGTGTGTGTGGGGGGGGGGGGGGGGTTAAGTGTATTAGAATGATTTCTGAAGGATCTTGTGACACTGAAAACTGGAGTAATGATGCTGAAATTTCAGCTTTGCATCTCATGAATTAATAACACTTTAAAATAGAATAAATACAAAATAAAATAAATAAATACAACTTTAAAAACGGCAATAATATTTCACAATATATACTGTATTTTTGATTAAATAAATGCAGCCTTGATGAGCATTAGAGACCATTCTTACCGAATGGTCAAATACAGTATATAAGTTTAAGTACATTTGCTATTTCATTCAAATAATTTTTCTGCCATGATAAATTACTTCAATTCAATTGATTTCAAAGAAAGAAAGAAAAAAAGAAAGAGATACTATACAGGCAGCTGAATATTGATCTTTTTTTAAAGTATGGTTATTTATGCCAAAAATCATGCACTGTTTACTCATTGATGCATATTACACACTCACCTTTTTTGCTTAAATGTTTGTCCTTAGCAGAATATGAACTTTCCTTTGAGTTTATTTAGTAGCAAAGCATCTGTCAAGAACATAAATGCAAATGGTGTGTAAATTTAAAACATAATTACCAGGAAACCGAGGGTTAATATTCCTGGACTAGTCCATTGAGGAACGCCATCATATGGTTTATGCAGGACATGAATCAAAACACAATTCTCCATGGTATGGAGGCTGGGAAAGATGCAGGTCTGTAAATCTGTACACAACACAAGTACACACACAAACACTTTTCCTTATGTTCTGGCTGTATGTTTCACTGTAGACTGCGGTCCAAAAGACTTATTTTGTTATCTTTTCAACTTTTTTTGTTAGACAATTAATTGAACATTGATTTGAGAATGTCTTCGTATTCGGTGTGTCTCCCTTTTGTTTTAAGGACAGCAACACTGGAGCTGACAAGAACAAATGAACACATGACTGCATTTATTTATTTTATTTTATTTTATATTATTTATTTTTAATAGTATTTATATATTATTTTTTTTTCTTTTTCTTTTTTATTTTTTGTTTTAATGTTTTGTTCATTACCAGGTCTTCTGGATCCCACTGTAGACATGTCTACACACATTTGAATAATTTAAATATTTTTTTTTTATATTTAATATAAATAAAAAAATTACTTTAACTAAAATAAAATAACATTTAAAAACCTATTTAAACTAATTGTATTTCTGCTAGTTGCCAAGGCTGTATCACTCATTTTCATTTACTTTGAAAAACTTGAAATACTCAAATAACTAAAACTGAAAAGAAAAAAAAAAAATAATAATCAAAATATAAAAATCTACATATATAGATATATAAAAAAAAATGTGACTGAATGTTAATAAAGAAACACTGATCCAGAGTAACATTCGTTCATGTTATATATTTGTCTCAGTTCATGTATTCATAATTAAAAACGTCCTTTTCAGGGATTACATATTGTATTTGAGTTGAACACATATGGCGTCGTTTACAATTTTTTTTTTTTTAATTTCTGTCAAAAGCTGGAAATGCTCCAACTCGAGGATTTGAAACTCCTCAAGACAGGGGCTGTAGTTGTCGGTTGGATCAGAGAAACCCCCTTTACAGCCATCACACAACGAACGTGACATCGCATGCTCCGGGACGCTTTGAAGTGTCAGCTGACCACTTGTAGCATGTCTTAACACTTTGCTTTCTTTCACCCGCTACAATCTGAGACAGAGATGAAGGGCCTGTTATGTTAATTAACCAAACCGACCCATGCGTTTGGCTGCGATTCAAGGTTGCACGGGAGGAGCTCCACTTCTCGAAGGGAAGGCTAGTGTTAGAACGGTAGAGTTATTCATGTCGCCAAGTATTTCCCCAACAACTGCTGCAGGCCACATGCGATCGCACCGCAGACTGGGAGAGATTATTCCTTCGGTCCTGTAAATGTTTTGATGGATGAAGTCTTCCTGGTTTCACATCTATCTCCCAGGTCTGTGGTCCACTGAAGGTCTTGTGCAAACACAATTGGCTATAACAAACAGGAAGGCCCCGCTGGTTTATGAGGACCAGCTAGAGCATGAACACACACACATATTTCTCTATGCAGTATGTCTTTCAGTATTTCTTCCTATATTAAAAAATAATAATTCATTTTCTATCTTTGCAATGCCAGCTCCCAGCTGTATATATATATATATATATATATATATATATATATATATATATATATATATATATATATATATATATATATATATATATATATATATATATATATATATATATATATATATGAAGAGTTCAGATGCAAAAACCTCTAAATGCCATCTGAAATTTTCATCTAAAATTAGGATTTTTATCAAGGTCCTATGCTTAGGTTGAGTCATTTTACTTTAATTGTGATGTGCAGGTCCTTTTCCAGGCTAGTAAAGTGAAATAACTGAATATAAATATAGGAGCCTGATAAAAATCCTAATTTTAGATGAAAATTTCAGATGGCACTTAGAGGCTTTTGCATCTGAACTCTTCATATATATATATATATATATATATATATATATATATATATATATATATATACAAAGACATTTCTCAAAATGAAAGAGCAAACTTGCGATTGCAATGAAGCTTTAAGCAGTGTATTTCTATCAGCTCTGTGATGCAGGAACTGTCTAGACCAATTAATTTGCAAAAAGAAATATTGTGCAAACATACTTTCCAAAAAGTGTCAGGCTTGAGCCAAACTCTGATTAAGCTCCGACCGAAAAGTTACCTCTACCCCATTCATAACCCTCCACCAGAACCATTTACCTGGAGAGCAGAACTGACCTGCAATGATAAGGAAGAGAAGCATCATCATTAATACAGACCCCTGCGAGAATGAACTCGCTCACACTTCATCTACTGATGAAGAGGATCTGGGCTGTTCAGCCCATAGGTGTTAAACTTTCACTAATATTTCCAGGATTTTGTCTCCCAAACAGGAAAATGCTGCCAAACATGTCATCTTTTGGAGATTAATATAAGTGGCCTAAGATACGTCTATGTGAAGGGAATATGCATCATTATGAGTCATTATAAGAGGCTCTGTCATTATCATTAATCCTACAGTTGATTGGACACTTGACAGATGTACATAAAGGAGCATTACAATGATGCCATCAGTGCATTAGTGTACTATATATATCTTGTCTCTGAGACACATCTGGTTTGAGGTCTAACACTGTTCTTGCGACTGTCACATTACAGACTAGACTACAGGAGCAGACTGCAACCTGCCATTGGAGGAAGATGAAAAGAAAGTGGTAAGTGCTACTTTAGCACACTTTTGCACCTTTGTTAATGAAATGGTAAAACATAATGAAATATGTATTTAGGCTATATTTTATCTATCTTCATTTTAAGCATTACAAAAAATAAAAATACAATAATATTGGTAACACTTTACAGTAAGGTTTAATTTGTTAATATTAGTTCTTCTAACAATGGAAAATATTTCTGAAGCATTTATTAATATTACTGTAATGTTAATTTCAACATTTAACAATACATTATTCTTTTAAAAAATTGTTATCAGTTAATATTATGTAAATAATTTGAGCTAACATGAACTCATGAATAGTTGTGATTTTATTAACTAATGTTAACAGAGATTAATACATCCTGTAACAACTGTTAATTAATGCATTAACTAATAAGACCTTATCGTAACATGTTACCATTTTGTTAAATATTATTTGCAAGTTCAGTTATATTATCATGTAAAATCAGGCATACTTAATTTTTTATTGGACTGTGGAGTATTGATGTGAAAGTTTTTTTTTATTAAAAGTAATATTTTAAAATATAAACAGTGCTGTTCAAAAGTTTTGGAGCTAAAAGATGCTGAAAGATGCTATTGGTTTTTATATTACTATTTACAATGGTCAAAATGCATTCAATTTAGTGTCATTTTCATCTCTCAAAAAAAAAAAAAAAAAAAAAATATATATATATATATATACATATATATATATATATATATATATACATATATATATATATATATATATATATATATATATATATAGACCTATATACTTTCATCTCTCAGTTAGATTTTTTAAAAGGTGCTCTTGTCAACCTTATTTACCCATAAAAGATGCATGCTAGTACCTTAAATGTACATATTAATATCTAAAGAGTACCTAAACTGTACATATTACTAGCTTTTGAAAAGGTATTGCCCTATTTCTTTATTCTTATTTTTTTTTTACATTTGAAATAACTAATAGATCTTATATATGGTACTTTATTTTTGTGAATTAAAGTAGAGAATGGTGCTTTGGGAAAGCTTGTTGTGAAGTGTAAGCACTAATAGTGTTCATCTTAGTGCTTCCGCAAAACCATCCCAGTTTTGTTAAATCTCTACCAAGTAAAAAAAGTTTTTTGTGTATTTCTGTTAATGTTTGTGACCCACCCAGCTGATGCAAAATATCACTGGCCTTACAGCGACATGAGAACATAAGACAGGAGACGTGTCCAGTTGTCCCCTGAAGCAAGCGAGTGCTGGTATCATGGCTGTGGTTGTCAGTTAGGCCTGGTGGGAGAAGAGAGCCTGGCCGAGCTGCTGATCTGGGGCAGTTTGGCACACATCCGCCCCCTGAGATGGTGTTTGCGTGATGGTGTGTGTGAAGGACCCGGCTGGGCTGCCTGTGAGAGTGCTTAAGGCACTTTACCTTCTTTACCCTCTGCTGGAACACATGAACGTGTTGTGTGTCATGTTCCAGAATTCATGTCTGTCCCTCTCGTTCTCACTGGATCTCCCTCTTTGGCAGATTGCCGTCTTCTGTCTGTCTGAATGACACAATGACAGATATGAATAACAGACGTGCCGCAGGACGTCCTCAGTGGTGCATTCCTCACTTAATACTGCGTTCTCAATGAAACCTGTGTGTAATCATTCATGTGCTTGTTCATTTCTCGACAGTCTTCTGGATGTATCTAAGACCACTGTCTTAGACTGAAAGACCCCAGCAACACAATAATAGCCAGTTTTACATGGACAAACATCAATTATTTTGTTCAGAAAATGTAAAAATCTGTTGACTAATATAAATATGTTACATGCAGATCATCAGATATATCTATCTATCTATCTATCTATCTATCTATCTATCTATCTATCTATCTTTGATGTACAATAGTGCTTATTGATGTACATGTAGTACAACCCTTGTGACAAAGTATTTCTTTCAGAAATTATATAGTAATTATAAACTTAAGTGCAAACTGAATTTAAATATTTTTGGATGATTAACTGCATGTTAATTAATAAATATAATTATATTTAAGAGTATTTTGATTATTTATTTATTTATTTATTTATTTATTCATACAGAGGAAATTTGGATGTATAGTAGAGCTGAAACAACGAATCGATTTAATCGATTAAAATCGATTATTAAAATAGTTGTCAACTAATTTAGTAATCGATTCGTCGCTAAATAAATTTTATTTGCCATAAGCGGCTCATTTCGTGCATATTTCAAATCTGCGGTGACCAAAGTGTGGCAGTAATGAGCCACCGGAGGTTTTACTCAGCCAGTACAGCAGGTGAAGTAGCGAATAGCCAATAGCTGGCCTCGTTTTATGTCACGTGCTTCCCGAACAGCGTCTCTGCAGCATTCAGCGGGAAGTGGGGGTACTTTACTTTGAGCCTTCAAAATGAAGAGTAACCTGTAAACTCTGCACTACTGAACTGTTTAAGGGGCCGTTCACATATCGTGTCTTTTGCGTGCTCAAGTTCGTTATTTCCTATGTAGGCGCGCAGTATGCACTCTCATAATGGAAGCGACGCGGTCGCGACACGCACGCGGTGCGATGCGCCCGTTTTTCCAGGCGCGTCCACACCGCATCCATTTATCCTTTGCTGAAATTTCCGGGTCTTCATGGAGAGGGCACGTCATGGAGAGAGCACGTCATGGTTGCTTAGCAAAGGCAGACGCCTCAGGGGCGCTTCTGCCCGAGCGCTTTGGAAAGAAGGAGAAAGCGGCGCGACTAGCGTTTTCCACGCGTTTTTAGGTGCGATATGTGAACGGCCCCTAAGAATTTTATTTGTGCAGATTCTCCAGTACAAGGTTGTTTGCAAATGTTTAGTCGTAAAAGCTGATAACATTGCTTTTTAACAGTTAACATTTAAAGCTTTACAAACATGTTATGTGATCAGTTTGTCGTTTACCAGTTCATAATTCAGACTTGCAGCCTAATTATGACTGAATGAGAGAGGTAAATGTTTGAGTATACTTAAAATGCACTTCTTTTCTAAGTATTCACTGCTCTTTTTCACACAGAAGGTTTTTTGTGTGTGTCCCAATTTTTTTTTTCTGGACAACCTTCTGATGGATTTTACTTTAAATTGTGAGTTCCATTCAGGTTTCATGCCATTAGCACTTTTTTTTTCGAAGGATTGTTTACAATTTCACAGCATAAGCTATAAAGCTTTTTCCCAGTAAATAATAAAATACAATGCACTGCAATTTTATTCTGTTTTATCCTTATACTTCGTGAAAATATGTTCTCAAAGATTCCTTAAGCTTTGTTTGGGATGTTAAACTACTATTAGGAGCTCTAAGGACTGCCATGGTGAAAACAATATTTGAAATCTCCTTGTGAATTTTGCTAGAGTATGGGTCAGTGTTTTGATTGCAGAAGAGTTCGACAAAGGATTACTAACATAATAAAACAACTCCAGGTATATTTTTGATGAGGATATGACAATGCAAGATGGTTAAAATCTCTTAAAAATCTATGCTGAAATAAAGACCCTTTATTAATAATTTACTTGGGGAAAAAATGGAAAAAACTAAAATATAAGTACATAAACCGATTAATCGATTAATCGTAAAAATAATCGACAGATTAATCGATTATCAAAATAATCGTTAGTTGCAGCCCTAATGTATAGTATTTAAATATTTATATTCAAATACATGTATAATGATGAAGTTGCAGTTTAGTTATTTAAATTATATTATCTTTAAATGTGATATCAAATAAAACTTTAGTTAATATTAATATCAAATACTTGATATTAATACATAAAAATATGCGTACTTCTAAAAACCATGGTGAAATATTATTTAAACAATGATTTTAAAGCTGCTGAAGTGTAAAACATTTATTATATTTATATAAAACAGTCATGTAAGATTATATATATATATATATATATAAGTTAACGTGGTATTTTTACATTTTAAACTGTCATTTTCTTTTTCTTTTTTTTCACATTACTCACAGAACAATGGTTGGACCCCTGCAGTGCCACTTATTAGCAATCAATCAAATAAGCAATGCAAAAGTAACATTTTAAGAGTAACATAACAGTGTAAAGTTTTACTTTTAAAAGCAACGCTCCCAGCCCTGATTTTTAACACACTCTTAGTTCATATTTCTTGTGTTGTGACGTGCGATAACCCCTCTCTCCTTTTTACAGTCGTAGCACTTGCTGAAAGCACTCGGCTTTCTGTTTCATCTGGGATGATGTGCTCTCTCCTCTCTCCGTGAAGACATTCCTGACGGCCGAGGTAACACAGATTTACCCTCTGCACCACAAATGTGTTTAGAAAAGATATGATATACGGGGCCCAGCGTTTTATGACTGGAGCTGTTCATTACATTCCTGAAGTGGCGGCATATCTCAGCGAATACTGGTCTCCTTCACCTCCCAGCCTGACCTGCGTGTGTCCTCCCAGATCAACAGTCAATTACAGTCTCTCTCCTGCGCTCGCTCTCTCACTTTTTCCCTCAGAGAAGAAAGGAAGGTTTTGGGCCGGCCGCGGTGCCACTGCCTGGCTAATTAGAACCAGGGTCTGTTAAAACGAGAGCTTTAGTAAAACATGCAGTAAAACCCTGAAGGCGAACCATAAACTAACCCATTTCTTTCATTCTTTCAGAAGGGACTCAGTCTGAAACCTGGGCGTAAACTTTTACGAGCACCCCTGGGGTCACCAGTAAACCCGTTAATAGAGATGAGATATGAGGGCTCCCAATGGCCTCCCATTTTGTTTCTTTTTCAGTTTTTTTGTGTTTTTTTGTATTCTTAAGTAGGGTCAAGTGCTCGGGTTCCAGCTCAGGGTTTCTTAGAGGAGCAACACCAAACAAAAACAACTTAAGTGTAACACGGTCATGGTACAAGAGACTGTTATTTTGCTGAGGCATTTAAAGTATTTAATTTTAATCAAATAAATGTGACTTATTCATTTGTTTTCTTGTTTTATAAATATACGATCATACAGTACATCCTTACAGGAATCTTCTTCTGCATTTAACTTGATATAGACAGCAAATTTGTCATTCCTTATACACTACTGATCTAAAGTTTGGGGTTGGTAAGATATTTTAATGTTTTTGAAGTCTCTTATGCTCACCAGGACTGCATTCATTTAATACATGTAAATACAGTAAAAATTGTAATATTGCAAAATATTGTTACAATTTAAAATTCACATGATCCTTCAGAAATTATCTACTTAATGTAACTTAATATACTGATTTGCTTTTCAAGAAACATTTATTATTATCATCAGCAAGTGTGGTGAAAGGTGGTGACGATTATAGGGGCCCACGGCTGAGTGGGGACCCCCGGCGATCTCAACCGTCTGGCTGAGGCTAGCCTAAAAAGACGATCAGGACAGTTGACAGGCCACTGTTGCATGTCGTCATGAAAGCTTATCATTTTCATTTGTTTTTAAGCCAGGCCACTTTACAATTTAAACATTCAAAAGAGTTTAAATCATTCGTTTGAAAACACAAGACGCGGAAAAGCTCAACTCGCGTGCTGTGTTCGGTGCGCACGCAGAGAGAGATCTGCGTCTCACAGACAGCGACACTAAACCGAGCTCTCCTCGAACTTCCTCTTGCACCTGAATGAACAAATACAAATCGCAGTTTAAACAAACAGAAAAGGATGTGAAAAAGCCCAATTCAGCACCGCGGTGTTCCAGGGGCGTAGCCAGAATTTTATTTTTGGGGGGTCCCATCTTAAAATGAGGGGTCAACTCATTATATACACACACATGTATATATATATAAATATATATATATATATATATATATATATATATATATATACACACACACACACACACACACACACTATATCTCTTAACACCAGCTTAAAACCTATTCACATTTAAAACAGCATATTTACTTCACCATTTCAGCAGAACAGTCATAACAGCCCACAACATGGCTCGGTGATTATTACCTTTTACATGAGTCTAACGTTACGTCATAGAATCTACGAGGGCAATTATTAAATGATGTCATCATACTCAGTATAGAAAATCCACCAATTTACGTTCAAAAAACAGTTGAATATATACAGCATAAGCGAATATATATATATATACCCCATAAAATCACAGCATTTTTACTTCACTGTTTCAGCAGCATAACAGCATACAACATAGCTAAGCGGCTTTAATTCAAACCATGGGATTACCTTTTACATGACAAGGCGGAGTCCACGGGGGCGATTATTGTTGAACTAATCAAGACATGTGAACACATTGTACCATTTTGGGTAAAAGCAACGATTCTTTCCGGCAAACTCAGTGTAAGTAAATGGTTGTGAATGCGGCTCATCAATTGCAGACAAATCATTGGGCATTATGCTGATCTGTGTTGTAGAAGTCTTACCGCTACACCCCTGTGATGAAATAGGCGTTTCTGTGTCCTGAGAAGCCTTAGGTGCCACTTCACTTGCTGTCGCAGAACTTTTTTGAAAAAGCGTAATATTGTACTTTGCGTGACAGCTGCCATTGTCACCGAATATTAATGAACTCTCAAGCGAAAATGACGGCGTCAGTTACGCACAACACATGACATAGGCTAATCAAATCAAGCTTGAAAACAGCCGCATTTTACCGTGCAGCATTTCAATTGTTCAATCTATCAATCAGACTGGAAAATCAACATTTTCTTATTTTACTTATTTTAAGCAATCGGAAATCTGAGGGGGCCGGACAGTGGCTACGCCACTGCGGTGTTCTGGTGTTCAGGACTCACGCAGAGAGAGGCGTCTCAAAACACTTGAACTCAGAATTTGCCTCTTTTAGCTCTTGTACCTGACAAAAACATACAAAACATGTCAAGATACCCATCTTGGAAAGTATGTTTGAAAAAACTGTCGGATATGTCTTAAAGCTGCGGTAGGGAACTTTTGACGCTCTAGCGGTTAATAAACAGAACTGCCTGCATCTTGTGGAAGAACATTGTAGCCGGAACTACTTCTCTCTGTTTATGTCTATGAAGAATCACAAAGGTACTGGGTTACTCCGCTGCGGTACCCCCGAAACAATCTAAAATAGTCCAAATATAAACACTTATTATAGGTGCACCCTAGTGATTCAGGACAAGCTAAAAACACGGTTTGGAAAACGGATTCATGGTGTACTCGCTTATTATATACATTTTTCTACATTTTGAACACAAACAAAGTTACGGACCGCAGCTCTGATTGGTTGTTTCTTACCTGGAACGGATGACTTTCTGCAAATGGCAATAGGACACTGGGAGGAGCCAGAGGAGCTTGATTTTTTTCACAGATTATCTGTCTCATATTCTACTGTCAGGACATAATGACAGGTTTAACAAATATGTATAAAATATATTTTTACAAAAGTTACCTACTGCAGCTTTAAGTGAAAGTAAACAGTTGAGAAAAAAAAATGGATGTGTATTAAATAGGATGCATTCATAGTCTCTTAAAGTAACCATGCCAAATTTAGCTACCAGCTGCTAAAATGATGAAAGAAAGAAAATCACTCACTGATCTTGTCTGAATTACTAATTTATTTGTTTTATTGTTTTTTAAACAAATAATTAATTTAGGTAAGTGAGTATAGCAAAATAAAGCGAGCTGTGACATATTATACCCAAAAAATCTTCATACAGTGGACTACTAGTGAAATTGATAGAAAAAAATGGGACCAAAAATTATTCAGACACTTTGGCCTTGTTTTGCTGACCTGTTTTTTTTTTTTTTTTTTTTTTTTTTTTCTGAATTGCTAATGCAACCTTTTCACACCACAGACTGAACAAAATTAAGCATTGCTTGGTAATTGTTTAACAAAGTATTGATAGTTGTGTAAATATTGTCATACTAACAGTTGTCTGAAGTTTTGGTTGATTGTAATCCATTACATACATTTCTATCAAAGTTATCTGACTTTATCAAGATTCATTTGTTCTGACACAGTTTAACTCTGAGTTCTTGTCATATTTTATTACCATTTTATAAACTAGAGCAAATAAACTGTGATAATGTAAGAAATGTTGACGGTGTCTGAATACATTTTGGTTTGACTGTTAATTTAATTTTTACATTGAAGTCTATGCAGTGCTATTTTATATTTAATTATTTGTTTTCTGTACCTGGACACCTACAAACATGAAACAACTTAAACATTGTGGAATTAGCGCAAATAAATAAATAGAATGAACATATAAATTAAACAATTTCAAACAGGACCCACCGGGACAACCTGCACCGGGGACCCCCGCAAACCCCGGCTACTGCCCTGCTCATCAGTGTTGAAAAGAGTTGTGCTGCTTCATTTTTTTTTTTTTTTTTTTTTTCAAGTTCTTTGGAAAATATGAAGTTCAAAAGAACAGCATTTATTTGAAATAGACACAAAAAATAGGTATTTGAATTTTTTTTTTTTTAAACATTATGTCTTTACTGTCACTTTTGATCAATGTAATGTGTCTGGAAATAATGAAATAAATAAAATTCCTTAAAGAGAGATTATTGAGTCAAACATTTTAACATTAATTAAGATTACTTGTGTTCATTCTCATTATGTTTTGTTATTGTTTAATAAGTATATCATTATTTTGTTACTTTTTTAAAAGTATATAATCATCTATTCTGTAAGTATAATTAGTGTTCATATAATGCCATTCAGTAGCAAGGAAACTTAAAAATAAGCTCTCTCTCTCTCTCTCTCTCTCTCTCTCTCTCTCTCTCTATACTCTTATTTTGTTTGGGGGAAAAAAGAGTATCTTTATTACTTAATTTGTCACTAATTTGTATGTGGCTTAATTTTGACAGCACACACACAAGCACCTCTTTTAGGCCCGAGGGGGTATTTAAAGGCCTGATCGGAGGAACACCAAATCTATTAGCACAGGAATGATGATGCCGTTGAAAAAGCTGACAAAACAATTTGTTAATATTACAAATGATAATGATTTTTCGGCGGTCACGTTGCCCCCGGGCAACAAAAACACACCAAATGTCACATCGCAGGGTTTGTATGTCTGCATTAACGTTGTCACGAGGGCAGCACGCTTCATATTTCAGAGCTATGCTAACTTTCTCGGGTTACCGCATGTCCTGGGCTTTCCTACCCTGTAGACCACCCCCGATTAATCTTCCCCTTGTAGCGCCTTTATAATTTGCCATTACAAAAGCCATTAAAGCACAGTCTGATTCAGGCCCCCGGAGGATATTCTAGCTGAGAGATCGAGAGGCTTCTAGAGGCCCCTGGCGGCCCTTTGCACCTCGGACGAGCCCCGAGTCGAGCGGACAGGTCCTTAAAGCTGGGTGAAAAGATCAGCCAAAAGAAAACAAGCATGATTAATGAGAGAAAACGAGGGCCCTTTGCTTTCTTTCATCTGCTCTGATTCTGGTCTTCAGTGAGCCATTAACCCACAGGACAACTGTCCACCGAAACGCTGAGAAATGAGCTCCCTGTGCTCGGTTCAGGCAAATGTTTATGCCTCACAAATGAAGGTGGAACCCAGGGACATTCAAGAGGTGGAAGAGTGTGGAGGAGAGAAAAACAAAGCTCAACTGACCGCTTGGAACCCGAGTTGAACCGATATCATTAGTAACGGTCTCGCCGCTGCCCGGCTAATCACTAAATCTCTTTTCGTGCCGCCAAGCCAGGCAAAATCAGCTCTGAAAGTGAAACAGCCTCATTTGAGGGCCATTTTAAATGAACCGTGAGGTTACAGATCATGTAGTCTACAAAATAAGCACAAATCAGAGCATTGAAAGTAAGGCAGAGCGGAGAATTCACTGGATCAACTGTTCCTGTGGAGGTTGCTTATTCGTACATGCTGTCTGTGTTGATTCAGCTACAGAAATTATGCAAATAATGGCAAAACACCAGCGCTGAATGCAATATGCAGGGTGTTTTAAAATGCATTTTTATTTTCCTTGAAGCATGCTTAGAAATGTATTGAAGGAAAGCGCTTCAGCAACACTTCTGCTCAGAAACTATTATAATATTAACAGTATAACACTCATTGTTATTAAGATGCTTGCTTTCAATATCTCAAACATTGCATAAGACCTGGAGCCCTTTATTAGATCAAGGTTTACTCTGTTCTCCTGATACTAGTGCTAATGCAATATATTTTATTTGTAACGGGAAGAGGGGAAATACATGGAAAGAGTCAAATATTTATTTAGTTATGCGTGTATTTCTTTTTTGTTTGTTTATTCCCTTGAATATAGGGTGTGGGTGACAGGTTATATTTTACAGGGTTGTAGGAGGGTTTACATTGAGCCTGTAATTTTTCTTTTTTTTTTACTATAACAATATGCATTGTCTTGTTAAATATATACATATTATAATATGTTTTTCTAGTAATAAATGTCAATCAAATTAAATGTATAGTTAATATTAAATAAAATGTATATTTGTAATTAAATATTTACTTTATTTTAATTGTGTGACTATAAAGTTCCCCATTTTATGCAGAAAAGGAGCATGTTTATTTGAATATGATGCAGCATGTTTTTGGTGCTTAGCGAATAAGATTGCGCTGAAATACTGAGCACAGAAATAATGCAACTGTTTTTGTGTTTTTTCTTCAAGTTTAATCATCTTTCATTGAATTGCTGTGTATAAAAATATCTACAAGTATTTTCTCTCTCCACTTTTGAACATTAGTGTAGATAGAAAGAAGTTTGGAGGCCGAGGCAGCACACACGGGGTGTGTGTGCGGGTACGGTTCGCAGCAAGTCCAGCCGCCCGCACCTGGACCGGGGTGAAACGGAATATGAGCTGAACTCTGCATCTCTGAAGCCGAGGCCTGCCAGCGAAGAGAGAGGAGTTCGGGGTCAGGGGAGAAAGAGAGAGAGAAGGTCAGTCACACAGACAGTTTCACACAGTAATCTGTTTCAAAGCTGTTCCCTCTGCAGGGGTAAGAAACACTCCATCACTTCATATCACTAGAAATCCTGAGGCCTCTCGCTAACCCTGCACATTTCACATTGGTGAAAAGGGTTATGTAGCAATGCTCGAATGTGATTTAAAAGAATCTGACTATTTTATATTTCAGCTTTTGCGAGTGTAACTGTGACAAATGGCTTGCAGATCTTAAAAAATGGCCTTCATAAATATGAAATTGGGCCGTCGCACTCAGTGCAACACTTTCTTTCTTTCTTTTGACCAAAATAATGTTGTGAAATCCATTTTCTTTATTTAATTTTTTTATTGTGATGATCCACATTGTCTCATTACATGATTTCATTATGAGAGATATCTGAATTATGCAAAAGCATATTTCCTTCCTGACAGCTCTGGCTGCAGAAGAGCGTTCATGGCCTGCTGGGAGAGGGGAAATAATCGTTCATTAACCTTTGAACTTGAGAGGGCGTCAATTGAGTCCGGCTTCAGCTGCAGCACACACACATACAAGATAAACACACATATTCCCTGCAGAGAGACTGCAGACAGGCAGTTTACATAGAAGCATAGAGACTAGAGCAAAGATGATATATTCATGATGATCTTCTGTCAAACATGCTAGTTACATGCTCAAAATTAATCTGTAAATGCAGGTCAGTTGTTGTTGTTGTTGTTTGTTTTGTTTTTTTCTTTGTTTTACAGTATGAGAGAGAGCTGGGTAGATATGACTTACCAAATTACATGACAATAATTTTAGTTAGTTATGTAATCCATTACATCATATATTTTAGGTGACATAATCAGACTACTTTCTAATAAAATTTTTTTAGATTTTTGACCTAACTTGTTTATCATATTGATTTAAATAGGATAATCTTGCCATATTTATATAAAAATGCAAAGTGTAAAGAATATATATATTCAATTCATTGTATTAACATTACATTATGTGAAGGTTTCCCAAACTGGGGTTGGTGAGTTTAATGGAAAACTAATAATTAATTAAATCATAAAAATATGAAATTAAAATAAATCATTTTAGAATAACATGAATCAAAATGAAAAACTAAATGGGTCAAAAATCAACAGCAAAATGAGTCTGAATTATGTATTTTTTTTTTTTATTTAAAGAAATTACAAATTTTATTCAGCAAGGATTTGTTGAATTGTTAAGAATTGATAGGCCAGATTTACAGAATATTGTTAGAAAAGCTTTCTATTGTAAATAAATGCACCTCTTTAAAACTTTTTATTCATCAAAGAATCCAGGTTTAGATGACAAAAAAGGTATATTACATACGGTATATATAATTTGTTATATATATATATATATACATATATATATATATATATATATATATATATATATATATATATATATATATATATATATATATATATATATATATATATATATATATATATATATATATATATATATATACTACAGACCAAAAGTTTGGAAACATTACTATTTTTATTACATTATACCATTTTTAATACTATGCTCAACAAGCCTGCATTTATTTGATCAAAAATACAGAAAAAAAACTGTAATATTGTGAAATGTTTTTACAACTTAAAATAATAGTTTTCTATTTGAATATACTTAAAAAAAATAAATTATATATATATATATATATATATATATATATATATATATATATATATATATATATATATTCTTGTGATGCAAAGCTGAATTTCCAGCATCAATACTTCAGCCTTCAGTGTCACATGTAACATCCAGTCTATCACATGATCATTTAGAAATCATTCTAATATTCTGATTTATTATGAGTGTTGGAAATAGTTCTGCTGTCTAATATATTTGATGAATAAAAGGTTAAAAAGAACTGCATTTATAAAAAAAAAATAAAAAATAAAATAATAATAATAATATATTTTCTTTACTATCACTTTTTATCAATTAAACACATGCTTGCTGAATAAAAATATTTGATTTTATTTATTTATTTATTTTTTCAAAGAAAAAAAAATTACTGATCCCAAATTACTATTTTAAAAACATAGCTTCTTCTTCTTTTTTTTTTTTCTTTTTTTTTTTTACTTTTTATTCATCAAAGTATCCTAAAAAAAGTGTCACATGTTCTGAAAAAATATTAAGCAGCAGAACTGTTTCCAACTTTGATAATGAATCATCATATTAGAATAATTTCTAAAGGATCATGTGATAATGATCCTAAAAATGCAGCTTTGCATCACAAAAATACATGATAATTTAAAGTATAATACATTTAAAAACAATTATTTTAAATTGTAATAATATTTCACAATATTACTGTTTTTTTCTGTATTTTTGATTCAATAAATGCAGGCTTGATGAGCAGAAGAAACTTCTTTCAAAAACATTAAAAATAGTAATGTTTCCAAACTTTTGGTCTGTAGTGTATATATATATATATATATATATATATATATATATATATATATATATATATATATATATATATATATATATATATATATATATATATATATACAGTATTTTATTATATATATATATATATATATATATATATATATATATATATATATATATATATATATATATATATATATATATATATATATATACAGTATTTTATTATTATTATTATTATTATTTTACTGAAGTTAGTAATTTCCCTAAGTTGTAACAATGTGTGAATTTTTGTTGAAATCTTTATATGATTGACCCTGCCAATAACCATAAAGGTTTTTTTTGTTTGTTTTGTTTTTTTGCAGCTTAACCTCTCAAGGCAGGCGTTGCAGATTTGCAACAGTAAAGTAACTAAAAACCTTATTACTCCAGATACATATTTTATGAATGTGGAGTACTAAAAACTTTACTATATTTACTAAGTTACTAAAACTTAATTTGAGCCTGAGAGGGTTAAGGAGATGTTCACTATAAAACCCCACAGTTCCATTGAAGGAGGGACTTGAGACCACTTCTAGAGATCAGAATATCACAGAAAACTGAGGATGGATGAGGATTTTGACCAGTAAGCCACCACCCAAGACTGCATAACCATCCACATCCTAGCATCATGGTGGAGACTTTTACATAAGCAGGCACCTCTAAATATCTGCATTATATTGCATTAGCCTATATTCTGTCCCTAAGTATTAGTACAGACACATGCCTGAAAAATCATCATGGTGGTTTCTCTGCAGTTAAAACCCCATTCCTGCTGTTTGTGCCATTGATTTTGTTGTCATTTCTGTCTGGAGAGCAGAAATAGTTTAAATCTTGCCGTCTCACAGTAGCTATAAACATAGACTGACCCCAGCCCTCGCGCTGACATTATAAAGAGTGTGCCGGTAGTTATGTGTGAGTCAGTGTTGTGTAAAAACAAACCAAATGCCATGGACAGAGCCGCAGTGTGTCAGTAGCGCTGTTAGCAACTGCTTCAGAAACAGCCTGCCTGACATTTCCTACAAATGGATGGAGTGCAAGAAAGAAAGCGCATCCTGGAGGAAATGGCAGATTTTTTGACTCCACTGGCCCGTTAGAGAAAAGCTTTCATCGATTTGGACCATAAAGGCTGAGCAGAATGGTCAATGTTCATGTCTAACCTGCTATTGAACGCTTGGAGAACATGTATTCCTATCTCAGGCTTGTCAATATCAGTGCTTCTGATGTGATCTTTTAAAAACACTGTACCCAAAAATCCTCAGGTGTTGCTCTCTCATGGCTTGGTCAATTTGATGTTGAGATGATATCTCTGGCTTTTGATTGCATACTTTAGTATTTTGGCTAATTTGAGACTAGTTTGTGATATTGTTTAGATCTTGAGATCTCTCCTTTTATTTTTAAAGGGGTCCTATTATCCTCTTTTACAAAGTCTTGATTTTGTTTGGGGGGTGTACTAGAACAAGCTATTATATTAGGTTGTTGGTAAAACATATTTTTTTACATATTTAACTTTATTACAACACCTCTCTCTTCAGTCTGGCATGAAGGGCTCGAATAGTTCCTGAATCAAATGAAGACCCGCCTTCTGAAATACGAAATGTGCTGTGATTGGTTAGCTGGTCCAGTGTGTGCTGTGATTGGTTAGCTGGTCCAGTGTGTGCTGTGATTGGTTAGCTGGTCCAGTGTGTGCTGTGATTGGTTCCACTCAGCGCCTGGTCAGGAAGTGTCATGCTCCTTACCATAGCTGCCTGCGAATTTCAGTCTAAATATTGTATCAGCATCAAATCAGTTTGAGCGAGATTTAATCCAGGATGGTTGTAACCACTCTGCGAGTCGTTCGTTGTATTTTTTGGAAAGTGATTTCTGTTCAATAAAATATCTCCTTTTGAAGCGCACTTTGAGCTTTGTAACTTTGCAGATCTTTTTTTATGATCAAACGGCAGCATTACAGAATAAATAAAGTTGAAAAAGTGAAAAAGCATTATAGGACCCCTAGTGTTGTTTCTAGGAGAAAAAAATGAGGTATTAATGAGATCTCAATGCCACATCTGACACCTTATTGTATGCTTCAGTATTGGGCTTTTCTATCAATCCGTACTGAACAAACAGAAAGGGGCTTCTGAGGTGCAGCAGTGGAGAACAAAGCTTATTAATAATTCAGGAGTTTGTGATTAAGAGAGGATGTGCTCCTCATGCTATTAGAGCAGATGTAATTACTGTCCAACAAGAGCCGGGACATGGTTAGAGGCCATTCCCAAATCTAACTGTTGTAAACAGATATCCTTTCATAAAAACACAAAGAAAGATTTGAGCAGTGTCGATATATTCAAGATCCTCTGTTCAAAATACCAGTTTCATGCTCAAATTAATTGTAAACATAATTCCCAAAAATAAATGAATAAATAAATAAAAATTGATAGTTCTGACTCTAGATTCTGATTGGATAAGCTATTTTAAAGTTGAATGTTGCTTGGAAAAAAGTTATCAGCTTAGAATAAGGTCAAACTAAATTACCTGATGAAATAATAATATTAATAATAATAATAAAGTTTAATATTATTATTATTATTATTATTGTATAGTTATACATTATTTTTATAAAATAATAATAACATCATCATCATCATCATCATCATCATTATTATTATTATTATTATTATTATTATTATTCGATAAAAAGTTACAGTTTATTTATTTATTTGAATTAATAATAACAATCATTTTTAGTAAAGCAATTAAATTATACAAATGTATCCAATTTATTATTATTATTATTATTATTATTATTATTATTATTATTATCAAAACAATGTTATTAAAACGTTATTAAAATTAGTATATAAAATTCTTATTAATCAGTATTTTTTAATCAGAAAAATTACTTTAAAAAAAAGTTTTTAAATCAGATTTCTGTAAAAAAAAAATATATAATAATAACAACACTAATTCATTTGAATACTTCACAAATGATGTCCAAACGCATGTTTGTTAATTTCATATTTTCACTAATTTTATTATGCTTTCAGCTACAAGTAAGATTGTCTCAGATTTTTTATTTTTATTATTATTATTATTATTATTATTATTATTATTATTATTATTATTATTATTATTATTACTTGTTTGTTTTTTTCCACTCCACAGATTTTCTTCCAAAAATGTGGACTGGTTCTGGAAATACATTGCTTTATTTTTAAGTGTTTTTAACAGAAAATGTATTTGCGGACCGATGTTTTCTTTTCATTTGCAAGGATTTAAAAAAGCTATGTTGGTAGTAAAACAATCAAATATTATAAATGATTTTAATGAGATTTTTTTTTATGCAGATGATGCAGTAAATTAAATAGACGGCGTATAAATGACAGCTCGTATAAACTGTTTAAATGTCTCCAGTGTCGTACAACGGCTGGATGTGTTTTGATATTCCATCTTTCACTTCTTTCGTTTAGTGCTCGTGCAGATCGGGAACTCTAATGAGTATGTCAGGCTGCTCGTGAGTGTGTATGAAGCGTTTTGTCATCACCCTGTGTGTGTGTGTGTGTGTGTGTGTGTGTGTGAGCTGATCTTCCTGTCCGTTTGCAGTCTCTACATCACCAGAAGAAAGGCAGGAGTTGCTACCAGATGGTTAAACAAACACATCACCCAACTGCACATAACTCAGACCCAGTTAGTGTGCGCTGTCAAGGGTGCGAGGGGAAGCGAAGGCATGTCCTCCTCCTCCTCCTCCTCCTCCTGCTCTCCTCGCCTCTCCTCTCTCCTCGTTCTGTGCTCCTTCCTTCCCATTACACACTTCAGGGGAATGAAAACAGGATGGGAAAGATGGAGGGGAATCCATCACTGTGTGTATTTAATTGTAATCAGCGAGCGCATTTGTCCATGTTAGCATCTCTCTGTCCCAGGTGTGTTGAATAAGGAGGACATCTGGGAAGGCATGGAGGCTGCGAGTGTGTGGGTGCGTGCGGAGATAAAGGGTTTCATGGGGAAAGTGGTGTGTGTTGAGAGATGGAGGACCAGACTCTTGGTAAGCGTGTGTAGGGGAGTCGTTGAAGACCCGAGGGGCAGAGGT
This sequence comes from Carassius gibelio, assembly GCF_023724105.1. Taxonomy (NCBI): domain Eukaryota; kingdom Metazoa; phylum Chordata; class Actinopteri; order Cypriniformes; family Cyprinidae; genus Carassius; species Carassius gibelio. Next base: position 11,608,192 of record NC_068409.1, read on the forward strand.
TAAGAGTTTGGAGGTCGTAAGATCACTACATTTTACTCTCCCTTCACCTCATCTCACTCTAAAAGCTCTCTGCGGTGCCCTTATGAGACTCATTTGTTACTGCAGGTCTCACAGTTTATCTCTGCTCTCCTTGTTTAGAAAATGAATACACACACATTTGCACAGCAGTGTTGGGGAAACTGCTTAAAAACTGTACTGTGGTTTACAAGACACTAATGATTTGACAGGTAAATTGATGTTTTAATAAAATATTGGCAACATTTAAAGGGATAGTTCACTGTTATGATTAACTCAAGGTTAACTAAAGTTGTTGGTCCCCATTGACTTCCATAGTATGGGAAAAATATTAAAAATTCATATATATTATGGAAGTCAGTGAAGACCACAAACACTGATATATGTATGTATGTATATATATATATATATATATATATATATATATATATATATATATATATATATATATATATATATATATATATATATATATATATATATATATAGTTTTTATCATAAATAGTATTTATATATAGTATTTATCATTACATAAAATTTTCAATATTTTACAATGTATTTATCAGCATTTTTATTAATATAATTGTTTTTGTTGTTGTTGTTGTTGTTTTTTGTTTTTTAGCAGTTTTTTGTTTGTTTGTTTAAAACTATACTTCAAACTTTCTGGCTTTTTTCAATCAAACTTCAAGTTTGCTTACAAACTTTGTATCTAATTATAAAAAAATTCTATATATATATATGTGTATTATGGAAGTCAGAGGAGACCAGACCACTGTTTGCGAATGAAAGAAACTCATACAGGTTTGGAACAAATGTAAAAAAAAAAAAAAAAAAATATATATATATATATATATATATATATATATATATATATATATATATATATATATATATTGGGTGAACCCTCCGTTTAAAGTCTTTATATATACATAAGTATGTGTTATGCATTATTTATGGATTATAAAACAACTTACATTTTGTTGTAGGATATCATGCATAATTGTAACCACAGTTCTAATACATATAAAACTTGTCTGTCCATTGTTACACTTTTAGAAAGTGTAATGCGTTAAAACACGTGACACACCAACTTCAGATGGAACAAGGAAAATATTATAATGCATTTTTAATAATTATTTATGAAAATATAATGTATTACAACAACATTTAATGTATTTGATTGATAATATTGTTTTTGTTGTTGTTGTTGTTGTTGTTTTTACAATCGTAAAAAAAATAATACTCTCAATTAGGTTTACAACAGAAAAAAAATTATAATAATTACTCTAAATACAATGAACAAATAGTAGAAACACCCAAAAGATTAAATATAAAGTTCAAAACATGATTGATAATGAACAACAGTATTTAACTAAACATGAAAGTATGAAAAATACTCCACAATACTATTGCCTAGTGACTCGACTGAATCAGTGAATCATCTAAGTTAGTCAGTTCACTAAAATGAATCAGACTTTCCAAAGCTGTATGCAAGAGAGAAATAGTAGGAGAAGATAGTAGCTGTGTGAGCAATTCAACATGGAAAAATTACTTCATAATGTAAACACAAATCTATTTAGAAAACTGCTATGCTACTTTTCTATCAAATGAGTGCCGTTGCATTTTTTTGTTGGTCTGCTTATGTGAACAAGTGCTTTATCAGATGGTTTGGTTGTTTTATAATTATCCTTATTATAATTATTGATTGCATTTGAAAGTGTCATTGGCCTCATTGTAATTTATCATAGTCCCTCGCTGGACCACGAGCAGTTGCTCAAGATATGCTGAAAACGACAACAGGTCTTTTGGCCGCTGAATTGGGCCGTAATGTTGAAGAATGTCAGATATGCATTGCGTTACCTGCTCATGCGTTTTCTCTTTTAACGGCAGTGCACACTGGCTGAAGAGGAGGAGCAATAATTATTATGGCATGTCTCCACACCTCAACACAGGCCAATGTCAGCGATGCTCTAATGTGAGGCCGCATGACAGCTGAATTACATTGGGCCCTCGGTATGTGTAAAAGACGTCTGAAGTTCAAACGCAGACTAGCGCTGTCACTCCTACGGGTGCTGAAATGTGATTGGCAGAGGAGGATCCGGGGGGAGGGTGCAGAGGTAAACCAGATGTGAGAGAAAAATAAAAGTGGTTCCTCCTGTTGTCTTTCGCTTGTAAGATATTTCCCTGGTTTCACAGATGGGTGAAGTGCCTCTCATTTTTGAGAGTGCAGCAGTGGGATAAGAGCAGCGCATGATGGACAAAATGCAGGATGCATTTATTAAGATTAAAATGCATGTGTGTGTGTTTGTAACTAACTACATACTCCATACATCCAAAACTATCCTTTATCTATAGACTGCAGACATTGTGGGGTGAAAAGATGCTGGTGTGACCCCAGACACTGGCTGACTGGTGCTAAATAAATAATAATAATATTTTTATAAGTAACAAATCACTCTTTCATATTATATAATTTTATATTTACTTTATAATTTATATTTTGATTTATATTTAAGTATGCTTATTATATTATTTATTATTTATTCAATTTTAATTGATTTTTCATTGCCTTATTTTATTTTAGAATAATATATTTTATAATATAATATTTTATATATTTTATTTTATTTTTCCTGTATATATATATATATATATATATATATATATATATATATATATATATATATATATATATATATATATATATATATATATATATATATATATATATATACATATTTTATTATATCCAGATTTTGAGATTTTATATGTAGATATTTCTGAACACTTACCATTACTATACACCATGAGGTTAAGCAGTGTTGAATCAAGCACAAAAATGCAAAAAAAAAAAAAAAAAAAAACCAGTGATGTAAGACTCTGGACAAGATTTAAATGGGGAACTAATGACGAGAGGCAGTTTTTGCTTATTTACTGAATGGAAACTTTTTAGGAGGCTTTTCTACTGCAGTGAAGATACAAATATAGCAGCTAAGATTTTGACAAACTGTTTACATGAAGCAGCTAGATTTCTAATGAAAAAGCCTATATTTAAAGGTAAACCACCACAGTGGTCTGATGAAGGTTGTTCATTGCAGAAATCTATACAAAATATATTTTGTGGTAAAATAAAGAAGCCCAGAAAAGATGGGTACACAGCTGTCGGGTGTACTGTACACTGATAAAGCAGGAACTCACATGGACGAGGAAAAAACTAAAACAGGCGAAAAGAAGAAAAACACTGATCTACACCACAGCGCAATCCCAACACACGCAGTACTGCCAAAGATCTCTGGTGATGTCATCCATTCACGCCAAACACAGATTGATGTCTTCTGGATGCAGAGCCGAATGATATAAAATATGAGTGAGAGAGAGTTCCGCGTCTGATGAAGATGACAAATGTGAGCCTCGTATCACAGCAGACATGCTCCGTACCTGACCTGGAATGTCTCTGACAGCCACACTCACTTATTTTACATCATCTATTTTAATAACTTGTTTTGGGGGAATTGACTTTGCTAGAGCAGAGGATGCAAATCATCTCCTAGCAAACACATGCTGTGTCCTCCTCAGTGTTGCCGTAAGAGGGGCTTGAATGACCTGAGCACCTGCTGGTGGAGGTGCTAACTACACCTCCTGTTTTGTTTTTTTAAGCATTCTCCATTGATGTCCAAAATTAGCTGTGTGTGTATATTGTTATTTCTTTGTTTGTGTTCATTCATTTACTCATTCATTCGCTCATTCATTCATTCATTCATTCATTTTTTAGCAAATATACATCACTAGTACTGTCCTGCACCCACTAGTGAAAAGACAAAAAAAAAAAAAAAGAAGAAGACATTATATCTGGTGTCCGAATAATTTTTGCCTTACAGCTCGGTTCAAAAAGTTCTGTGGTCCCTTAAGTAAAAATAGCAATTATTTGTATTGCTAACAGATATTATAGACCTTTTTGAGGCTGTAACAGGTAGAAAGAAAACTTGTTCTATTTTTTAGTTCTACTACTGAGAACATTATTTTGCAGAGCAACTAACTTTTATAGTTAGCTACCTGTTAATCTGTCAGCATCTATTGCTAGCTATCTGAATAATAACACAACTGGCTTAATGGCACAGAGGTTTGAAGGAAACTCTATCATCCCCTCGAGTACTGAGGTTTGTTACCGCCTCAGTGATTCAGTGATGCATGTTAATATGTACAACAGGACTGTGTGCTGGCAGTCAATTGGAAAAGCATTCATTTCTGAGTTTGTGTACTTTATTTCTGGCCTAAAGCTGAACCTCTTTCACTAACTCGTGAAACCTCTTTCCAAATTTTAACATTTCATACACACACACACACACACACACATGCTGCAATTGGCACTGGTCTTCTGTTTGATCAAGTAAGAAGTATGTCATTTATCTCATGCTAAAAAGCTTGTTTTTGTTGTCAGTGAATGACAAATGATCTGACAGTGATTTTATCTCTCGCTGTCAAGAAGTTAAAAGCTTATTTTTGTTGGGCTGTAATTTTGCGTTCACATTGCCTCCAGGGTGTTTTGCTCATTCATTCGCGTTTGCCTTTAGCTGAGCGTGTGAATGAGCCGCCGTTTCAGGAGTCTTTAACCCTGTAAGGTACGACCAGACATGAACATATCAATGAAACATCCGTTATTTAACTGAACGATTTAAATGAGCAGGATTTTTTCTTTTTAAATAATCAAACTAAATTCAAGGACCAAAACTAACTAAGGGCCGTTCAGAATGATAACTATAACAATAACTAAGCACCCACACCAATGAACAATAATGTTCTGTTTCTTATAAGCTGCTTCTGATCTTCTGTCTTTGTTGTTATCTTTATAAAGTGATTCCAGTCGATATTGTTTCTCTGTGGTGTTATTGTTGTAGCTGAGGAGTAGACTTCTCTATTCTCTTAATTTAGGATGCTTATTAAAACTTATAATTATGGTAATTGTCTTTACACTACACTACACTATCTCTCTTTCTCTCTCTCTCTCTCTCTCTCTCTCACTCTCTCTCTGTCTAAGGTAATTGTTTTTATCTCACAATTTTGACTTTTCTTCTCATTTTAACTGTTGCCATAAAAAGTTGCAGTTACGTGTTTTTATTAATATTATTATTAATAATATATTTATTATATATATATATATATATATATATATATATATATATATATATATATATATATATATATATATATATATATATATATATACTAACTGACTTATATAAATACCACAATATACTAATAATTAATATGAAGGAATTTTTTTTGATTTTCTCAGTATCACCTGTATTTTGACATGCATTTTGTTGTGGTTTGAATGCAACTTAATGGAAAAAGTACAGTTTTTTTTTTTTTTATTATTATAAAGATTTTTTTTTTATGTAACTGTGTAAATAGTATAAATTAATATTCTTTTTTTTTTTCAGAATGCTTCTTATGGCACAAACTATACTCAGAAAAGGGCTAAATTTGATGACGTCTTTGAAAAAAAAAAATGTATATTGATCTATAAAGATGCTACAAGACTCATTTTGAATGGTTAGAAGTTTAGGTTGTTGTCAGGTTATTTATGGTTTTATGGCAGTCAATAGGAAACACTCATTTAGATAGCAACACTCTAAGAAAAATTCTGTAAAAACAGGTGTTTTACATGTATTTTGAGTTAAACATTTCATCGTGTTGTGTCTGTTTTGTGGAGAAATGTCCGTAAACTTAAAGGATAATGTCCTGGAAGAAATTTAACAGTACCTTTCCCATTTTTCTAAGTGTATGTGTGTGTGTGTGTTAGCCCTGCTCATCCTGTCTTTCTCTCTCTCCGCACGTCTAGAGACTGACAGTGAGACAGTAAGCGGAGATGAGGTGGTGAGAGCGAGCCGTGTGGGGAATTGACTCACATTGATCTGTCCCCTCCTCTGTCCCCGAGCCCATAAAAATCATTAACCTTTCTGCCACAGACTCGCTAAAGCTACAGCCCAGTATCTAACAGAGGTTAATTAAAACTAAACACGGGGAAGGGGGTTCGAGAGGTGGCCGATCTCAGGGGAGAGTCACCCAGACTTCTAAATGAGTTCACTGCTGGCTGCACCGCTCACGCTCTGCTTTGACACACACAATGTCGTCATTGTCCCCCTGTTATGGGACACGGACGCTAATATTCCTTAGGGGTCTTTTCCCAAAGATTAATATAGTCCTTGGCTGTTGCCGGGTAAATTATGACCTCCGTATCTCAGCAAAGGACTTGTTATTGAGTTATTAATAGCTTACTTGTGGGGATTCCAGTCGTGACCGTAGACCGTGTTGTTTCGGATGCAAGGCAAGTTTATTTATATAAAACAGAGCATACACAATGGTAATCTAAAGTGCTTTACATAAAAATATATAGCATAATATTTAAAAGAAAAAAATTATACTAATAATATAAATACATTTATTTAAAAACAGTAAAAAAAATTAATAAATTTTTTATACAACTTTGTATTTTTATTTTAAATAATTACTTCATATATATATATATATATATATATATATATATATATATATATATATATATATATATATATATATATATATATATATATATATATATATATATATATATAAGTATTTAAAATAAAAATACCAAGGTGATAAAAAAAATTAATAAACTACAATTAGTCATTATTCTGTTTAAACTAATAAAGCACATTGTGTTGAAGACGATGATGGGTTATACCTGATGTTTGTGGCTTTTAGTCATCTTTTTTCTCCCTTTTTTTAAGTAAAATGGATTTAAAACTGAATATATAAGTCAAATCAGACCAGTATCTGTTGAGGAGTGAATTAAAATGTTTTAGAGGAATAGCATTTGTGCAGTTCCTTAACTGATTAGAGTATCACAGTAATTCAATTGAAGAGGCACATTTATGAATCCTGCCAACACTAGAAAAGTGTGAAACAAAGACAATTCAATCTGTAGCAGCCAATTGATTCTGTGCATGACTCAAGTCTCTGATTATTATACATTTTTAATGAATTTCTTATTGAAAAACTAAAATTATGCCTCAAATAATGACATTTTAAAATTCGAGGCCTTAATATAATGCTTTGTAGAAACACAGTTCACTTTGTAGCTCTGAATTTGATTACTGTAACACTCTGTAATGACGCACAATATGAGTTCCTCTCCCTTTTGTGCTGGATAAACAGATAACGTTGCCGCAGCGCAGGGGAAGAGGACACGCTTCAAGATTATTGCCGTTTATTGAACATGTTATTGCTTTTCTCCCTGTAGAGTTTCTGTCCCAGGTGAAAGCGGAGACTTTGAGTGTGTGTGTGTGTGTGTGTGTGTGTGTGTGTGTGTGTGTGTGTGTGTGTGTGTGTGTGTGTGTTTGTGGTGGACCCTTAGTCCCACCCCGAGCAGATCTGTAATTAAACCACAATCGCTGACTCAGCCACTCAGAGAGACGTGCACAACAGACCAGCAACTCAACAGATGAAGATTTAAGGTGGAAAGTTCACTGAAACAGATAGAGCTCAATGCTAAGATGGTGTTAATCACACCACTTGTTTTTTTGTTTTTTTAATGCACAATGATTATTGAGAAAATCTCAAGTTCAGGGATATTCATAAAGCACTTTTAATAGCAACAAATACTGTAACAAAGAGCTGTACAGTCAAGAAAAAACATGGGGGGAGGAGTTAATTAAATAACATAAACTCATAAACCAACATAAAACATTCAAATAAACAAACATCATAGAGTGTAGAGAAAAAATGGCAAGTGTGGAAGAAAACCGAACAAAATCTCACAAAAACTTGAGAGTAAACATATGTTGCATACTTAACATATTTACTTTAATTTGTTTCTTAATATACACACTTTTATGCATTAAAGTGGGAGCATGTATAATTTCATTCATATATATATATATATATACAGTCTTGTTCAAAATAATAGCAGTACAATGTGACTAACCAGAATAATCAAGGTTTTTAGTATATTTTTTATTGCTGCGTGGCAAACAAGTTACCAGTAGGTTCAGTAGATTCTCAGAAAACAAACAAGACCCAGCATTCATGATATGCACGCTCTTAAGGCTGTGCAATTGGGCAATTAGTTGAAAGGGGTGTGTTCAAAAAAATAGCAGTGTCTACCTTTGACTGTACAAACTCAAAACTATTTTGTACAAACATTTTTTTTTTTCTGGGATTTAGCAATCCTGTGAATCACTAAACTAATATTTAGTTGTATGACCACAGTTTTTTAAAACTGCTTGACATCTGTGTGGCATGGAGTCAACCAACTTGTGGCACCTCTCAGCTGTTCCACTATATGATTCTTTGACAACATTCCACAATTCATTCACATTTCTTGGTTTTGCTTCAGAAACAGCATTTTTGATATCACCCCACAAGTTCTCAATTGGATTAAGGTCTGGAGATTGGGCTGGCCACTCCATAACATTAATTTTGTTGGTTTGGAACCAAGACTTTGCCCGTTTACTAGTGTGTTTTGGGTCATTGTCTTGTTGAAACAACCATTTCAAGGGCATGTCCTCTTCAGCATAGGGCAACATGACCTCTTCAAGTATTTTAACATATGCAAACTGATCCATGATCCCTGGTATGCGATAAATAGGCCCAACACCAAACATGCCCATATCATGATGCTTGCACCTCCATGCTTCACTGTCTTCACTGTGTACTGTGGCTTGAATTCAAAGTTTGGGGGTCGTCTCACAAACTGCCTGTGGCCCTTGGACCCAAAAAGAACAATTTTACTCTCATCAGTCCACAAAATGTTCCTCCATTTCTCTTTAGGCCAGTTGATGTGTTCTTTGGCAAATTGTAACCTCTTCTGCACATGCCTTTTTTTTAACAGAGGGACTTTGCGGGGGATTCTTGAAAATAGATTAGCTTCACACAGACGTCTTCTAACTGTCACAGTACTTACAGGTAACTCCAGACTGTCTTTGATCATCCTGGAGGTGATCATTGGCTGAGCCTTTGCCATTCTGGTTATTCTTCTATCCATTTTGATGGTTGTCTTCCGTTTTCTTCCACGTCTCTCTGGTTTTGCTCTCCATTTTAAGGCATTGGAGATCATTTTAGCTGAACAGCCTATCATTTTTTGCACCTCTTTATAGGTTTTCCCCTCTCTAATCAACTTTTTAATCAAAGTACGCTGTTCTTCTGAACAATGTCTTGAACGACCCATTTTCCTCAGCTTTCAAATGCATGTTCAACAAGTGTTGGCTTCATCCTTAAATAGGGGCCACCTGATTCACACCTGTTTCTTCACAAAATTGATGACCTCAGTGATTGAACGCCACACTGCTATTTTTTTGAACACACCCCTTTCAACTAATTCAACTAATTGTCCAATTGCACAGCCTTAAGAGCGTGCATATCATGAATGCTGGGTCTTGTTTGTTTTCTGAGAATCTACTGAACCTACTGGTAACTTGTTTGCCACGTAGCAATAAAAAATATACTAAAAACCTTGATTATTCTGGTTAGTCACATTGTACTGCTATTATTTTGAACAAGACTGTATATATATATATATATATATATATATATATATATATATATATATATTTTTTTTTTTTTTTTTTGAGTGTAAAATATGAGTAAAACATACTCTGGACAGGCTTTGTGAATATAAAATAATAATTGTAAAAAATAAATAAATAAAGATTTTGTGTTTTAAAATATCATGTCACTTGATTCCATCAGTATCCCATTTGTACTTCATCTTAATAAACAATGTAAAAAATACCGTATTGTAAAAATGAATGTGTGGTTTTTACCAAACTATTTCTACTTGATCTAACTTGATCTAATATTGGGTTTAGACCAAGATATTAGGTTTATTCAGTAAAAACGTTTCTTGGAAGAAGAAAAAAAACATTAAAAACACATAAAATTAATTTCTAAAGTACAATACATAGATTATTTTAATGTTGGCAAAATGATTACACAGTTTGCAAGTGTGAACGCTCTAGAACAATTTGGACTTAATTCAGATAATTGGATAATTTGATTCTTATGCAAATGGTCATAAAAATTTTACTTATTTTAAGTAAACCATTTACATATATACTGATGTTTCAAATGTGCATCTGCAGTTTAAAACTGGTTATTGGTGGCATCAGATTTAGATTCGGTGACTTGATTCTATGTTAGAGGAGCAAAGCATGAGAACCTAAAACTGTTAAATGTGGTGCAAAATTGCATCATTAAACAATTCTTCCTTTTATTCTAGGAGATAGGCCTACTTAAGGCCCTGCTTATAGAGATGGAGGGCAGAAGAAAAGAACAAGCAGACGAGAGACTCAGAGAAAAGAGACTGTAAAACAAGTGAGAAGCTAAAACATGTGAATGTTCCTCCGCCAGTTTGTTGCTGGTGTCCCGGTTGTCAGAGAGCAGCGCTACTGATGTATTCAGTATTGTGTTACTGACAGAACCCGCTTTGTTTGTGATGAATGACTGTGCCAGCAGTCCTGACGGCTCTGCTGTTCAATACATATAGATACAATACCGGCTGCCTCCGTGACACGCTGATGGGTTTTGTCCCCGTTCGTTTCCATACCGTTTAATCTCGCTGGAGATGGGCAGATCGGACCTGGCTTCTTCTCGCTGGGTGAGCAGAGAGTTTATTAACACACACAACAGCCCTGTATCAGAGATTTAGGTGGAGTTAAAAGACTTTTTCCTATTGATAGGAATGCTGTTGTTGCCAAACGGGCTGTAGGTTGGGTGTTTTCTGTGCAAAGACCATGAAGCATCATTGTTTAGAAGAGTAAAACAAAAGAGCCATCAGATGCCTTAAAAAGCTGAGCTGATCTGGCCTTTTTTTCTTTTCTATTAGTTAGGCTTTGATTTAATGCACATCCTTGTTATTTAAGTCTTTGTTCAAACAGATGCTATTTTTGTCACCCCTATCTTTTTTTTTTTTCTTTCATAACAGCTGTTGCTAATTTCAGTCTGAGGCAATAAACCAAACACAGCAGATCTGAAAAAAATGCTTGAGACTACTGATAATTGTTTTTTAATCACAATTATAGAAAGCTTATCATGCACTGTGCACTGATTCCTGTGCATGAATCAAAATAGTCAAATGCAATGATACAGTATACATTAACTTTCAAAAAGTTGGGTCGGTTTATTTTTGAAATACTGTCTTGTATGCTCACCAAGGCTGCATTTATGTGAACAAAAATACAGAACTTTTATTACAATTTAAAATAACTCGTTTATATGTGAATGTATTTAAAACTACAATTCATTTAGGTGATGCAAACTGAATTTTAAGCATCATTAGTCCCGGTCAAAGGGTCAAAATTATTCTAATTGGCTGATTTGCTGCTCAATAAACAATTATTAATATTATCAATTTGGAAAACAGAAGTGGTGCTTAATATTTTTGAGAAAAGCTTTCAGGAATCTATGATTAATAGAAAGAACAGCATTTATATGAAAAAAATAATATTTTAAAATAAATGTCTTTACTGTCACTTTTGATCAAGTTGATGCATCTTTACAGGGAAAAAAAAGTATAAATAATAATAAAAAATATTATAATAATCTTAACCCTAATAACAGTGAATGTGCATTATTCCTATACCCAAAATATTATTAGTTACTGGTGTTTTGTGGATAACTATTGTAAAGTGACCTTTTGTTTGTGCTACAATGACACGTCAAATAATTAAAAAAAAATTATCACTTGGGAGATGATAAAACATGCCAGAAAATAGACTAAAATTGAAAGAGTTAGGCCGTGTCAACTTGGCAACCAAAAAGCAATGCTCTGAAATGCTACTGGCATTCTGCACAGAACAAACACCGCTTATGTTTTCTGTATTAATACCATTTGATTAATATAATACCACGTGAAAAGCATTGTTCACAAAGGAATCGACTGCTCTAGACTATGATTTTAAATAGATCAGCGGTTCTCCTCTGCTTATCCACCCGAGGAGCCGTAGCCTTGAGTTGGAAGCCTTGTTTTCTGACAAATTTACAGTAGAGGTTTAGTTCCTCCTTAAGCACTGTCATCTCCAATTATTTATCTATTTCTCCACCAAAAAAACAAATCCAGAACGCTTAAAAGGATGAAGCGAGCACACCAAAACACACATGCTTCAAAACGTGCAGCAATAAATATCAGCTGTAAGTTAACAGCTGCCGTCAGCAGAACGATTGGCCGATTTTGTGTTTCTCATTGTACATTACCTCCCTTTCCATTACCTGAGTGCAGACGGTATACAGCTGAAGGCTAATTCTGTGTGTGTGTGTGTGTGTGTGTGTATACGTTGACCCAGGCCCCTGGGATACACATACACACACTAACAGTGCTGCTTGTGAATGGGCTTGAGTGTGAGCCTATTTCTGATATTTATGGGCGACAAGGACACTGTAAGTTATGGCAGGACTGAGGGCCGAGACCTTTCCTAGAGTTTTTTTTTACTCTGCATTTTTTCCGATTACACATTTCTGTTTTTTTTTTTTTTTTTTTTTTTTTAAACCTTGGATAAATTAATCAAGAGAAAAATATTAAAAAAATGTATATAAATGTTTATTATTGTCACCTGATCACATGTTAAAGGTGCTTTGATAAATGTTTTGAATGAAAACAGAGACTGGCGTATCACTTTGGCTTAATTTGTTTGTAAGGAGTCAGGAAAGATGTGACAGACAGACAGACAGACAGACAGACAGACAGACAGACAGACAGATAGATAGATAGATAGATAGATAGATAGATAGATAGATAGATAGATAGATAGATAGATAGATAGATAGATAGATAGATAGATAGATAGACAGACAGATAGATAGATTAAAAAGAGAAACTTAGAGTTTTGCTAATCTGAAATCTTCCTGTCTTCCACACTTTCTTTTTTTTTCTGTAGTCCCCTCCAGTGCTCCGTGAGGAATGTTCCACGGGGGACAGGCTCTTTTTCCTCCATAAGATGACTTACTTCCAGGGAGTGAATAGTTTCTGTTTCGTCCAAAACCAGAGGGGTAATGAAGGTTTGGTTGGAGCTGCTTCTCTGGGATGTTTTGAAAAATTATCTTTTTGTCCTCTCCGACAGCGCCGTTTATCTGCCATTTCCAATTGGCCTCTATTTATGGGATCCATCTGGGATATACGCAGCCCTAGTCTTCCCGATTCCTTGTGCGTAATCAGGTCTGGACTGGTTGTGTGCTGTTTTGTTATTTAGGTATTCAACCTTCAAGAGTCTAAGAGACTAAAGAGCGTTTTAATGGCTCGAAAACATCAGGTTTTAAGTGTCACACTTTTCCTAATTGGATGAGAAATGGGCTTGGATTGACAGCAAACAATATTGTAATTCACATTTCTGCTTGTTAAAGCTTTATTATTATCTGCTCACCGGGTTTTGACTAATACAGAAAACCATTGAATTTAAAGGTAAAATTAGAGGTTAATTTCAAATGAGGGTTTTAGTTACATATGCGCTGAGGTCTCTGGGAGCCCATTCAGTCATTTTCAACAGAACGTGAGGGTTAAATGAACACTAACTTATTCATTTGGACGCATTAATAATAGGTGTGCATTACTTTTAAAGCACAACTGGCAACGCACGCTGACGAAGAATAATGTACCCACTGTCCTTTGACAACTGTTCCTCCATATGAGCATGTGTGTAGGTGTCATTTAAGTGTGTGAGCCTTGGGAAAGTTCAGCTTTATATACTGGATATGTACTTATCCTAAATATTGTTTGACCTTCCCAGCGCAAGGCCATTACTCTCCACGGAGTCGCGCGCAGATGGATTTTTCATTGCATTAATCCTCCAGATCAGGTGGGTTTTGTCAAAGTGTTAAACTTTAATACTTTGGGTCATTTATCTTTACAGAAAAGCCGGGGCTCTGTCAGCGACCAGACGAGCTATTTCCTCATTGCGCTTTCGGAGTGGAGTGGAGCTGCAGAGGGCAGGAGCTGATCACAGCTTAATCAAACCCTTATGCGCTCCGGCTACGAGAAACTACACCTCTCTGGAGAGGTGCTTCACCACACACGTTATATACAGTATTTATTTGTGAATAGACAGCTCAGACACTCTTCTCGTAAAATGTAACATGGATGCACATTTATTACACTGCCATCTCCACACACACTTTAGAAAACACTAATCTTCACTGTACAGTATGTTTCTGCTCTGCAGTGTATTTCATGTATGGCCCATTATTACGTGTTATTTTAGGTAACATTTTACAATATGTTGTCCATGTTATATAGTTGTGTATGAGGTACACTGGGGAAAAACAATGATACTAAATATGGAAAAAAGTGGTTGCAAACTATTTTTTTTTTTTCGCTACATTTAATAAAACAAAAAAGGTTTAAAGTTAGTCAACTAAATTTGTTTATTAAAATGTAGCTAAAATCAATCAATTGCAACCAATTGCCTTAATTCATTGAATATATTATTTATTTATTTTTTCAGTGCAATGACACATAAGTATGTCTAGGATGATAAAAAAAATTATGTTTTAAAAATCTTTTAAGAATGGGCAAGTTCATTTGAGTGTAATTTTCTGTAGTGATATTGGTTTCATGCATTTACAAAAGTACTTTTTTCAGTTTATTATTACTGTATTTATTAAGAGTTAATTAACCCTTTTGGTCACACTTTAGTTTGGGGACCAATTCTCACTATTAACTATATATATTTATATTTATTTTTTATTATTAATCCTACCCAATACCTAAACCTAATAATTACCTTACTAATTAACTATACATGTATATACATGTATAATATACTCAAGTTTATTCAATGTTTAAGCAAAGTATGGTCCCTAAACTAAAGTGTTACCATACTTTGCTTAAACATTGAATAAACTTGAGTATATTATACATGTATATATTACACACACACACACACACACACACACAAACACACATTTATTTAGTCATTCATTTATATTTTTAATGACATTTTATGGTAAATAAATCATCTTTTGATTCACTTAACTGGTTGTCTTCCAATTAATAAACAATATGGTTATTCATTACAGTCCAGGTTATGCTTGAAACAAACATAACACAATTACATCGATTTAAATGCAATGTTCTTGATGTTATTTGGAAATAACCATATGAAGCACGTTTTTAAGATTGCCTTTCAGTGTATTTATTCACTGCAGTACTTATTTTACATAAAAAAGAACTTATTTATGTTTCTGTTTAATATAGCAAGCTTCCAGGATGACACAATTCATTGTCAACAAGCTGAGCTGTATGGTGTGCATGTTGCACATTTGACAAATCCAGCTTTAAACCTTGCCCTTTGGTCCTCGTGGGATTTCTGATGAGATGATTCACTCCACCTCCCCCCATCTTCTCCATTAGGCGCCCAAGTGGTCGAGGCCAGAACTGCGGTGATTGATTCTGCTGTAGTTCCCACGGAACAGTGTGCTCTATGATAGCATTTATCTTCATAAGCGCTGATATGCACCCGGAGTGCACTCCTAATTAAATCCCTCTTTAAAAAGCGCACTGTGCTTCTCAGGGAACTACATAAATCGTGGCTGATGTTGCTCGATTACATGCGCCATAATCAGCTGATGATCCGTTATTTCCATTCCAGAGAGCATTCAGCACGACATAGTGTCATGAATAGATCTCTTCATCTCAAATGCATTCATAAATATGTTATATATTAAGTTACTTAAAAATACATTAAAAATGCATTGCATGCAGAAAATGACACCTCCTTTTGCATGTTTTGATTATAATTAATTTTAAGATGTCTTTGTTACACAATGTAGTTATTACATTTACATACTGAGTAATATTAATTAACTACATGTAGTTATATGGTTAGGGTTAGGATTAGGGTCTGGCCTGAGGTTACTTGCATGTAATTATGCATAATTTATTGTTATTGCAATAGTAAATACATGACATAGAAAAATGTCTAGTTGGTAAATTATTAAATGTATTAAAATACTTAACTAAAATTATAAAAATAAAATTAATTTAAGATGATTCATTTTCTTTCTCTTCACCAAATCAGCATCAATATGACAAACCTTAAATGCATGAAACCATTTGGTTGCCATGTGACAAAGAAAAAAGAAACTTAAAACGATTGTATTTTATTTTAAAATATTAAAAGGCATGTTTTTTGTTAAACGTTTTTCTTTGTAAAATGTTATGTGTTATTTTTACCAACTAATGATTAATCTGTTTACACCCACGTGTATCCATGGAGCAAGGGAATTTGATTACTACTTTTTTTAATGGATTTATTCAATATTTATTTCCCAGAAAATTATACCCTATACTTTTTATTATTATTATGCAACCAACTTGAATACAAATATTGCATTTCTTAGAACTTATACCAAACATTCTACACTAGATTTCTTTTTAAAGATTTCTCCTTTTTGTCATTACGAAACTCCTAATTTTTACATTTATTATTATTCATAATGTGCCCACCATTTAAAATAAATGATTAAATAAATAAAAATAAACTATACAGTTAAGTGTTACTATACCTCAGTATAAATAACGATATGTTTATCTGTACAGAGGCCTAATCCAAAAGGCCAAAGCATCTTTATCCATGTGTGTGTGGGTGGGTGTGTGTGTGTGATTTGCTAAAGACATGTTCCTGAATCCACTTCTGATGATGATCCTGGATCAACATTATTGTCCAAAAACATAGACTTAACCCAATCCCCTAAAACTAACCCTACCCATAATTTATTCTTATTAAAATCAATGGGAAATTATAGCTGATTAAAAAGGGTGTAGAATCACCTAACCCTGATTGTAAGCCCAAAACAGATATTTCCTGAAAAGTTATATCTAATTTTATGATTGGTTGATTGTAATGTTGTTCCAGGATCAACAAGGATGTTGATCTAGGAACATGTTGTACTAGTGAAATCACGCTCGCCGTCATCAGTGTTGGTTAATAAACGCGCATCTCTGTGATTCCGTGGTTTTGCATCATCTCACGTGATGCAGCGCTGAACAGACAAAACCCTTCACACATCCACACCAGACAGGTACGTGTGTATGAGAGAGAGAGCGAGAGAGAGAGAGAGAGAGAACGAGTAAAACAGAGATATGCTTGCTTCAGATAAAAAAAATAAATAATAACAAATAAATAAAAAATAAAAAACAGACACGTCGAATGTCGTCGAACTTTTCACATTTTTTAAACAATATTTTCATCTTATAAAAAAACGTACAAACAATGGTATGGTACTACTTAACAATTATACAGTTTGCTATTATCACCATTATCCATATGAGTAATAATAATAATAATGTCTATTTGTTTATGAATTTTAAGTTTGAATAAATGAATTCACGTCGTACCCACTTCTTTTGTTCATTTGCAAATAAACGAAATATGTATCAATTTTACTAATTTAAAATAGTACATACTGAAAAACGCGTACTTTCTCTCTAACATGATTAATAATAATATTCAACGTGTGCTTAATGTGTGATCATGTTGTAGAACAGCTTGCAGTTACACACTTTTAGTGTTATTTTGAATAATTATATCGACGCGCAAAAGTGTTTTCAAATGTTTTATCCATTCCTTGCATACAGTGTTTATGAAATCGAAATTTTACGATCTCAAATGACTCTTCACACATGGATGGCCTTGGCAGCGTGATACAGTGGCAGTGTCATGGACTGGAACGCGTATCGGCTCTGTTTTGGCTTCCGCTCATTGGACGCTCAGACGCAGATGTGCGTAATTGCGCGTGTCCATCAGTGAAGTGTGTTGGGGTGTCAACCGTTCATTCAGGTGAGGAGAGAAAGGGTGGAGGGGTTCAGTGGAGAAGGAATGAGAATGTATCCATGTTAAAATTGATGTGACATGCAAAAATAACTCTTATAATTGGACAAACTGAATAGCTAGACACGGTTTTATTGTCTGCGTGAATATTCGTGATTCTTTTTTTTTTTTTTTTTTTTTTTTACAAACTCTGTAGCATCTATACTCTTTTGATGTTAGTATGGATTTGTGTTTACAGAAATGTTAGTTAGTGAAATAATGTATTGCACATTTGTTTGGTAAAGAGCAGTAGGCTACGTGACCTCCATCGAATTCCCACGCCTTGGCGATCTATCCAAATAACTGCGTTTATCAGCGAGGACCAATCCATTTCCTCCTGTTCACACCTTCGCTGCTCTTTTTCGGAACTCAACGGCGAAAAGCTCCATAATTCCCTCCAGGAGTCGTGCCCCTCACGGCCCTTTTTATGATCTGGACCCGACCCCAGTGGTGTGCTGGCGGGGTGCAACACTGCTCTGGTGGGGTCCGAGCCTTTGATCCGCACGTCCGTTTGTCCAGGGTTTGTGGTTGTTGGGGAGGGTGCGTGCACTTTGGGGAGCCGGGGCATTTGTCATCCACAGAAAGAGAAAACATCAACAGGTACTAAATACCGCTGAACATGACACCATCAAAAGCAACATGGGATGTAAAACAGCAGGCTCTGATTATATTGTTTTTAGAGAGATGTGGCTCGGTAATAATGAGAGCTGTTTGGACACCTTCACTGCGCCGTCAGCCATCAACCTGCGCGCGCAATTAACCTGTGACCATCAAATGTGCACGCGCCTTACAATAATAGATTTCCGATTTTACTGCTCCTTAATTGACTTGAGCTTGTCAAACTGGACAAAACACTCATCCATATGATATTATCAAACATAATTAACACTCATGAATACATCGATTAGCTCATTACGTCCACCAATAGTTCTGCGCTCGTGTAACTAATTTGAACCTTATCTTAAATGAAATAATCCGAAATAGATAATATATTAAATAATCCAAAATAAATCATAAATTAAATAATCAAAAACAAAAACCTCAAAAAAAGTTTACACTGATTTTTTTTTTTTTTTTTTACAAATCTGTCACTCTGGGCGTAAAAAAGGAACAAAAGTGCACTTTTGAGAAGGTACTGTCCCAATCACAGCTAGTACTCTTTTCCGAGTATTAAATGACAATTACAGCTGCACTTATTATTTTATTTGAGAGTGCGTGTTGTTAATATTATGCACATGATATATGCTATACTTACTGGTATGCTTTGATCATAATGATCATATTCCTAATAGCTGTCTTTTTTAAATTGAATATAATTTATTTATTTATTGTGTTGTTTTGTTGATAGCAACCAAACGTCGACATAATTGGTTTACAGTTCAATAGCTATAATGAAAGAACGTGTCAATCACACTGCTATTCACCAGCTCCATAGATCACCAGCTCCATCCTGGATTCTTACTTCTTTATTTATTCGACATTATAATTCAGAATTTTAAAGTAAATATATATATTCATATTTATATGGATTTGTTATCAGTGCATGGGATCAAACTATGCCAAGAGGGTATTTGTGAAATAAACCGCACAGAGCTAGAGTAACACCTCCCCACACAACACACCCGATAGGTTCATCACAGTCAAATGTCACCGGCTGGCTCCACGTATGTCCCCGTATCATGTTTATACAGTAGTTAGTACAGCTGTTTGTGTGAGAGAGGGGCGAGCAATGTTAGCAGAAACGAGCCTATCTTAAAGTGCAATGCAGTGGAGACATGTGAGATGTTACTGTGATATTTTATAAGAAGTGCCTGTTTAATATCTCAGTCAACTGCTGAGCTTTCATTTTTTATTGCTATTTAAAATGAAATCTTATCGTTTATATTGAAAAGTAAAGCTGTTAGGGAATCAGACAATTCAGTGTTGCTGAAATTCTTAACATCGATCATATCGAGAAAAATAAGGAGAAAAAAGTAATCTGCTACCAGATCAAATTTATTTGTCATATTTTAATATCACATGTGTGATGTATTTATTATTGTATACAATAATACATAATTTGCATATACTGTTTTAAATTATATTGGTTAGTTGCGTTTAATATTGCATCATTCATACTTTTATTTGCACAAAAAAGGGTCAAAAATTAAAATACTAAATCTGAAGAAAAAAAAACACCTTTTATTCTATGGGCTACTATTTAATTTCCTTCTTGTTGCATTTTGTTTTATTGTGGAATCATGATTTATTCAATAATATAATTTAATATCACGTTTCGTATCTATATATATATATATATATATATATATATATATATATATATATATATATATATATATATATATATATATATACTCGTGCACAGCATTATGCTGAATAAATGTTTCCAGATCGCTGCCACCTCCGTATGCGTCTCTGCTGAGGGAAGTGACGCAGGGCTGGGCGAAAATAAACCCCGCTCCCCTTAAAGCCGTGATGATTGATGATGTCAGGTGTTCTGTTTCTAATTAACGTTAAAATTAGGCCAAAGAAAACCTTTCGAATTAGCGCTGCTCCGCTTGAGACCGTCCGTGTCCTCTCAGAGCGGTTATAGAAGAGAGATGGCCAGATTATCTTTAGAACTAATAATGCTCGCGCATTTGAGAGAAATGTAACACCATGTTCAGCTTCGGTTTCTCTACCCGCCCTCCGTGGGGTAATGCGAATGTGCTATTGTTGGCGCTGAAGGGCATCATTCTCCCGATCAGAAATCCTATCCTTCCACATTACATTAATGCCCATGTATCATTTAATAGGTTTAGCAGCTTTTCTCTGACCTGACATTCTGAGGTGACCAATTCGTTAATGACATTTGATCCCGACTGGACTAATAATAATAGTTATTATTATTATTATTATTATTGTTATTATTATTGCGCAATTGACTCACGCAGCTTTTTGCTTACATTTGTTCTATTATAACCTATGTTGGCCTAAATGATTTGTACTTTTTCTCTTTTTTTTACAATAAGCTCATCGGCTTGCTTGAAGACTGCATTGTTGCTCATTTGCCGTAAAATATTCTATTATACTTTGGCTCCGTGTCGCCCACGTCGAGCGGTGTGGACCCGCACTAATAGAATGTCGTGCTGTTTTAGTGCTCGTGAGCTGTTTGGCTCGTTTCAGTCCCTGTACGGATGTCACCATATGGCGCTCTTGGCACGGACAATGCGATATTCCTGCAAACTGGCCATATATCGCCAATGACTCGTGTAAGGGGACATCTATCAATCTAATCGATTATTGAAACCCTGTTAAATATTATCAAATGTCAGCATTGCCATTTGTTTTATTGCCCAATGTTTTACATTTATGGGGAGACCACCTAAATATACACTAGTCTAAAGGCCTCAGGGAAGTTAAAGAGAAAATTACTTTTGCTTGGTAATGTTGGGTTGTTTAGCTAAAAAAAAAAAAAAAAAGCCTTTTTCTAATAAAGGATTTTTGTGCAGAAATGTTTCATTTTAGAAATAAACCAAACAGCAAAATATCAAAAGCGAATAGGCCTACATCTGAATGTTGTTTAAAAATATTCGTGAGCAGATGCCTTTATGTAGAACTTTAAGATTATATATATTTTAAGATATATATATATATATATATATATATATATATATATATATATATATATATATATATATATATATATATATATATATATATATATATATATATATATAAAACCATTTGTATGGTGCTAATTTTGTTAAAAAAGCAAGCTGGAAAAAAAATCGCATAATAAATTCACTGTAGCACGAAATGCGGTGCAAGAATGTCTGGAAAAAATATTTTGTTAATTTTTATTTTTTTATGCTAATTATTATTACACCAGTTATCGATCTCTTTTATTTCGTGTTTTCCTAAAGCAAGAAAACGATTTCTTCTTACCTGTATCTTCGTAGCAGGCTCACTGCGCTTCTCCAGTGTCCCACGAGCATCATCTGGAATAAAGTCCGACGCGGAGCGGGTGAGAGCAGCACTGCTGGAAGTCTGCTGCTCTCTGCTCTTTACCCACGTGCATTTTCATAAATTCATAGAATGGCACTGTGCTGCACTGACTTAGATGTTACGGGAATAGTTTATGTTGGTCCTCTATATGTACTCAGTTTAAATGTAAACATTCTCGTAAATTGCAATACTATTTAGAATAATAAAATGAGGAACCCTTATTAAATATATATAGGCTATATGCCGTTTAAAACAAATCACACTGGTCAGTATCCTGCTTTATTATGATATGATGCCTTTGCTAAATTTCTGCTACATTAAGAATGAATAAAAATGTCCCACTAGCAAAATATATGCGTTGTAAAGGCTTAAAACAACTGCTTGTAAAAAGTCGCTGCTACTGGCAAAACCAACACTGTATAAAATACCTTATATTTATCTTTAACAGTACATTATTTTTATCCACATCTGAGACGCTTTGCAATCGTCAAAAATATTTTTATAGGTCTGAAACAATGACACCCCTTGCATTCTGATCTAGTGTGACAGCAGACAGCCTACACGAGGTGTGAGAAAATCATGCAGTCAGTGCCTCCAACATCAGAAGCAATAATCATGGGATTACAGGCTAATTGATTTCTATGATTTTTTTTTTTTCTCAGGTTGTTCCACTGTGGACAACTCTTGGTTTCTAAATGTTCATTAATGCCTTGATGAATGTTTATTTTATTGTTTTATTTATATTTTACAGCATAAATTGTTATTGTTATTATTCTGAAATTGAAGAGATCAGCAGACACGTTGACATATAGAGAAGGCTTGTATTGGTGTTAATGAGAGCACTCTCCCTTTTCAGGGAGGTATAGGCGTGGAGCACGTGGTTTGCCCTAAGTGGGAGTGGGATGCATCAACAGATGCATAAACATCCCGAGCCATCTCCCCTCTCTTTAAACTTCAGGGGGAAACTCCTCCTATTCTCGGTCCAATTCATTATTATGGTCTGTCCCTTTAAGACGGAGCAGAGGGTCAGCAAGTAGTGTAGTGTTTCTCTAATTGAACTTCACAAAAGCAATCAACAAGAACTCGTTAGCGGTTGCTTGCTGTTTTGAGCCTCCTTGAGACACGGCTGCACATGCTGAAGACCTTCATGGAGTAGCTCAGAGAAGACTGGAACCGCATATGAGGACTAAAGTTCGGGTGGCTGTGACGCCTGAAGCATGGTGCTTTTGGAGAGCCACTTCAGACTGAGGAAGAACAACGATTCTGTTTAAAGAAAAGGGAATAGGCCAGGCTTTTGTATGCATAAACAAGAGTAAGCGAACTAGGTGACTTCTATTCGAAATAGTTGCTTGGGACTGAGATGACCTCCAGCTCTAAAGACATGAAGGCAGGCTCCGTTTTGCAGTCCAGCGGCGAGGAGAGGCGGCGGGGTCCCTTGGACCAACTCCCACCTCCGGCCAACTCCAACAAGCCTCTCACCCCGTTCAGCATTGAGGATATCTTAAATAAACCTTCCGTCAAGAAGTCCGTCGGTAGTCTGTGTCCTCCGCGCGTGCTGGAGAAAGTGACCGTCTCGAGCGCGTCTCGGAACGGGATCAGCGCTCCGTCCTCGCCGTTGTGCGCTCTGGAGGAGCTAGCGAGCAAAACATTTAAGGGGCTGGAAGTCAGCGTTATACAAGCTGCAGAAGGTAAAATGTTCTGTCTTTTTTTGTTTGTTTGTTTGTTGTTTTGCATTCGGATTTTGTTTACGAATTAGTGTTCGAGTTTTAAACGCGAAAATTGTTAAAGTTAATGTTAGTGGTAGCTACTTTTGGAAGTGTGTTATTGTAGCGGTAGCGATTATAGGCTATGTGGATTTTACAACTGGTTGTATGCATATATATATATATATATATATATATATATATATATATATATATATATATATATATATATATTATATATAACAATATTATAAAGTAGCTTATATATAAATACAAATAATAGGCCTATAAATATGTTTCTTAATATATATATATATATATATATATATATATATATATATATATATATATATAATTTAGGTTCAATTTTAACCAGTTTCACCCCGGCCTATTTTGTTATACACATTTTCAGATATTACATTGCTCCAATTTTTTTATATTTTTTTTTAACTAAATGTCAACAGTGATTCCTCGAGTGGGAATGTCAGTATTTAAGGAATGTCACCTACCCCTCAAAATTTTTTAAAGGTTATTCGATTGTCGAGCAAAAGAAACTCTTTCTTATTATATAGGGATTTTGCGTTGCTAAATTGTTCTTTGGAGGATAAAATAACAGTATACTGGTTCATGATACATTAAAATGATGGTTTCTACAGAACCAATTCTTTCAGAAATACAGCTTACCATGAAAGAACGCACCGTGCCTTTACAAGAATGTTAAAGGGATGGAAATCATTCATGTTCACTTGACACATTTACTGAAAACAGTCATGACGTTCGTGTTGACTTTGCAGAACTGTCTTAGTGGGTCACGCTAACGGTAAAGGTCGTCGGTAATAAGATTGAGGGCAGTTCTGTGGCGTGATAGGCTGCTTGATTAACACATCAAATATTTCGAATTTACTTGGCGATCAATAGTTCAGATGTTTTGGAAAGTTTCTCCCCCTTTTTTTCAAAAACAGCTGTTATGCAGCTGGATTGAACAACTGCGGCCTATCAAATAGCTAACACAACAGTGTGTACACTCTTAAAAATAAAGGTTCTAATTTGAACCAAACAGAATTTTGCAGCCTGTTAACCTTTTTAAGTTCTACAAAACAAAATAAACATTTACAATCTGTTATGTTGCTTGAAAGATCCTAGAATCTAAAACACTGATCTAAAGAACCTATAAATGTACCATTAAAGACTTTTTAAGAACCAAATATCCACTCAAGAACCATGTACAGCCAAAAATAGGGCCATCAAAGAGCTTCCAAATAACCTGCGAGAAGAATGCTTCACAAATCAAGTCAATGTGCATTTAAATAATGGGAAATTTGCACATGTTGCTGTAAGTTCATGTTTCAGTTTACTGAATGAGCAGTAGCTTTACAGTGTCTGGGAATGACTTACTGATGAAAGTTATTCTGAATTGTGACCCACACTCGCCGCCTGTGTTATTCCTGTCATGTGTTCCTGGAAATCAACTCTCCTTTCTTTCCATTTAAAGGTCGTGAACATCTCAATGCCTTCGGCCAAAGACAGGCCTCCAAAAAACGACGGAAGTCCCGCACGGCCTTCACCAACCACCAGATCTACGAGCTGGAAAAGCGCTTTTTGTACCAGAAATACCTTTCACCGGCTGACAGAGACCAGATCGCACAGCAGCTGGGTCTGACCAACGCGCAGGTCATCACCTGGTTCCAGAACCGCCGGGCCAAGCTCAAGAGAGACCTGGAGGAGATGAAGGCGGATGTGGAGTCCCTCAAGAAAATCCCACCACAGGCATTGGAGAAACTAGTGTCCATGGAGGACATGGAAGACCCTCACGGTGGCTCTGGGCCCATTTCTCCCAGCCTTTCCCCAAGAGCCTTTCCACAGTCCCCATCCTCATCCAGAGGCCAAACCACAGACGAATTCTCAGAGGAGGACGAGGAAATTGAGGTGGACGATTAAAAGCAGGCCCTTGTTTTCAGAGAAGGGCATTTTTCACAACTTTTGCACGGACTCTGCAGAAGAACTTGTAATGCAAGGAAAGTTTTGTCTCTCTTATTTTTAATTTATTAAAAGGACCTCAACGTTCTGATGTCCAGATCGAAGACATGGTTTAAGGAATACATTTTCATTAAGATCTGAGAAATGCTTAGAGATAAATGGTACAGTATCAAGACTGCAACATGTGTATGTACATTTTAAGCTTTATTTCTCGTTTTTCGAAGGAAACGTTTGCAGTTGTTTACACCTCAACACATTTATGACCGCTGTAGAAACTCTATGCCAAAAGTGATTTTCAATTAAATTCTCAGCTGAATAGAATTATATATTTATAAATAATTTCAGAAGTCATCAGAAAGTGAATTTATTCAGTCTTGTTTCTACATTGTAATTGGCAAGACTCATTTCCCAAAGTTTTACATTATATATCCCAGTTCCTTGCACATTTCCTACTGGCATTATTAACAAATTATTACAAAAAATAAATAAACAAAATGTATGTCCTAAACAATGCAAGGACAAGGTTGTGTGTGTATATATAACAAATTATGATGCATCTAACTCGTTAAATTTATTGTAACATTCTATTTAATCTTCATTTATGTAAATAAAGGGTATATGTAATTTCACAATGTTTCCTTACCTTGAGTTTAATCATGCATTGTATGCTGAGCTGGATTATAAAATAATAATTTCCCTATAAATCCTGTGGATATAGGAAATACAATTTTATTTGAAAGATATTAACAAAATCACTTACATTTTTTAATATACATCATTAAGCTACAACATTTTTTTTATTCCCCAACACAAATAATTATCTTGGTCTTAACACTTTTTTTTTTTTTTTTGCTGGTAATTAAACTGCAAACTGCGTTTAGGTCCACCTAAAATTTCAAAATTAAAATTGTAATAAGGATAAGCTGCCATGCATAAAATGTTTTATTTTATGCAAATGATTTTATGGCACACTCTCGTGGAGTTAAACAGCTGAGAGAGGCAGAGCACTTTTACACATCGCTCCATTGTGTGTGTTAAGAAGAGTTTCTGTGTGTGTTAAGTGCTTGAATCTTAATTAGGACAATTGAACAAGGTTCCCCCTCTCACATTGTCACGAGGACAACATAAAGCTTGCTGTCCTCCTCGCGCCATAT
Source organism: Carassius gibelio (assembly GCF_023724105.1). NCBI lineage: Eukaryota > Metazoa > Chordata > Actinopteri > Cypriniformes > Cyprinidae > Carassius > Carassius gibelio. The sequence goes on from NC_068409.1 coordinate 11,634,868, forward strand.
GGTTTATGAATCTTCTCTAACACAAACTAGTCAACATGATTGATTAGGTTAACCCGCCTTTGAGCGCGCAATGACAGTTTCAGTCGGTCGAGCCCAAATAATACCCCACATCTGTGCCCGTGTGTTAAAAACGCCCATGAATAGCAGATGATTTGCATGCGGTTCCTAATGAATAAATCTCAATAGGAAGCCGGTGGAAATGAAGAGGATTGTTGCATCCTGGTCTGCCGAATTTGTTTCGGCCCATTTGTGTCAGTTGTGAGCAGATCAAGACAGCCGTTTTTGGGCAGTGAGAAGATGGAAGTACAATTGGCCTAATCGCTTGGAATAGTTGGGGTTGAAAAGTCAAGTAGATTTTTATGAGCGCTTTGTGGAAAGACTCGCCAGAGAGCCGGAGTTCTCAGAGCTGTCGAGGCAGCGCACATTCTCGCGCTGTTTTCTGTTTTCTGCTGCGATTGAAGTCCGCACAATAGCTCAAATGCTTCGGGTTCCTACTGAGATCGAGATGACTGGAATTTGATGGTATATGAATATGAATGCGGCTGGACTATGACGACTGAAAGCCGTGATTTCACAGTGTGAAAACATCCGAGCAAACATCCAAGCGCGTTAAAAGCGCTGAACGGTCCCTTGGACGATAGATCGGTGCTTCACTTTAGAGAGCGAGTTTTGCCGTGTTAGCCTAAATAGAATTTATGCAAAAATGTAGCCTATAGAGTTAAACTTTTCATTCATGTAAAAGTAATCTAGTTGTTAGTGGATTCGCGACAGACGTATGGAAACGCAGTGTGTGCTTTGTAACAGATATAAGCCTATTAAAATAATCAGCCTACTGTTTTCATTTAAAGTCTTCATAATGGAAAATTCAATAGCCTATGAAAAAAGAATGCCAGAAATAATAATAATATAAATAGGCTATTATTAACAGCCTTATAAAAATAATACTAATTAATCAATTAATGCTTCCAGAAACGTTGCCAACTTCATTATTATTGAATGTTATTTAACACTATCGTCATCATCTTCATCTTTAAGGCGACACTTCGTTAAACGTTTAAGGTTGTTAGTTATTATAAAGAAAGAACGAATAAAATCATACATTCAGTCATGCGCTTGAATCCGTTTTTAAGCAGTTTTCGACGTTTATGTAGGCTATTATGTCCTTTTTGCAAGAGCGAAAAAACGTGTTACATTTTATTTAGTTTTCTTCAATGGTTACATTTAATATGCGTATATAAACTGTAGCCTGAATGTTTAATTTTAAATAAAGTAGGCCTAGGCCCAATTGCAAAAAGCTACATAATACTTAATTTTCATTTTAGAAAAAAAAGGTTATTCGATGGAAGCAGAGGGGAGCAGAGTCGTGTGTTTCAATGCATAGCACGAGTGTAATCTACATGACTTAATTAGGCCTACAAGAGGAAAAAAAAAATCCTGTTATTCATATTGTGATAGCCTACTACAATTTGTTGACAAAATGGCACAAAGTAACATCATTGTAGGCCTACGTGTTTGACACGCAAAATGATTAGCCCAATTCAGCTGTAAATCTGGACGAATTTACTGTGGTAAAATATATTTAGTGTCAGCTATTCGGTCTAAAGAACAAATAGGCCTACGTGTAGAAATACGTTTATTTTTTATTTTTTAAGAAAGCTCGAGAGAGAGAGAGAGAGAGAGAGAGAGAGAGAGAGAGAAACTGATATTGCAGCCTACAAAAATAAGGCTAGATAAATTGTAAAACTTACCTGGCAAATAATAAAATATGAGAAGAAATGTACGTAGCCTAAACATAGCCTGTAGCATTTCCCCACAATTATATTGATCAACAAAACAGCTGTTTTTTTTTTTTCTCGAGACATTTAAAGCGTTTTTCACAGTTATAACAGAATTAGTAATTTGCCGTAATTATTGTACGAGTTATATAAAAGCATATTTTGTATATATATATTAGGCTACTGCGATTCTTCTAGACATTCTGCCGAAGGTCTTTAGGCTATTGCATCTTCAGATCGCTACATATTCAGAGATGAAAAATGCCCTGAGATGATCCTAACAGTCATCGTGAGGTGACCGAAGGAGACCGGTGTTTGGGCTCTCTTGAAGACCAACACTGCACTCTAGTGGTTCATTTCTAAAAACACTGGCGATCTAAATACAAATGGCAAAAGTCTTCATTTCGACTTCAACAAGACTACACATAATTTCTGTTCATATAGAGATTAAATATTTGTTTACATCTTGCACTTAAGTAATTCAAGTAAAAAAAGAGAGAAAAGTACACACACATACATATAATACAAAATGAATCCAATATTTTTTACCACTTAAAATTTATTTTAAAAAATACAAAACAAAAAAAATAAGTATATGTGCACAGAAAGCTATTAAAATAGAATATGTGAAATACAAAATATTTACACCAGTTGATATTTTCACATAATCCTATCTTGTCCGTTTGTCTTTTATAGCATAATGGAGTACCAGTGGTTGTGCCTAAAAGGGAGACAGAGGAAAACAGAACATGAATGAAAGCTTTAACAAACTATCCGTAGTTTTGACTGATACTAAAAAACAGAGACTGTGGGCAGAACTTCATCCGACGCTCTTAAAAACGTATGAAGCATGGAATTACTTGTGCTAAATTCTCACAACGCTTTGACACCCCAAACACCATGAAACAATATGTAGAATAGCACTTCCACTGCATATTTCAGACCATAAGGCGACATCAAGCATATGGCTTCTCCTAGTACTAATAAATCTCTGCCTGTGATTCCCCTCAGAAGATTCTTTCAGTGAGTAAAACAGAGCACAGTAAATCACTACAGAAATGAAGGTCCCACCTACAGGGGAAGGCAAACGGGCTGATAGTGTGCAAGAATGCGGTATGAAATTAGCTGGAGACGCTTGAGACTACAATACCTTTCCAAACCAGTGAGACAGCCAGAGACGCTTCATGGTCATGTGATCTGGGAGAGACTCGTTATTGAATAACATCTGGACCTGCAGCAACAAAGAGCACACAATGAAGAGAGAAGACAACAGGGCAGAAGGATGGAAACAATGAGAGGTTTAGTTAAAAATCTCTCTCTCCCAAATACATTTCACAATTAAAAAAAATCTATTTTTAGCTGGTCATCCTATTTGAACTTTGATTCTATTATAGAATTGAACAACAAATTGTCCTAATTGGGATGTATAAATCATACATGCATTTACATAATCAAAAGTAGTCTTTTTGTCTAATACAGTGTCTTAGTTACGTTCGCTAACAACAAAAATGTGTGTGTGTGTTTGTAGATAGATAGATAGATAGATAGATACACTAGGAATGATTGAACTGAATGTGATGTAAAACTCCCACAGTTATGTGGCTTTCTGGTATTCAAATGTAAAAGCAATGGCTCTATAAAGAAAGGCAGAGAAAAAAATATATAAAAATAAATCATACCTGATGTTTTTCCACGTTAAGTCGATGACATAACACTTTCCTCAGATGTCGTACCTCAGCCCTGACAGAACAACGCACAAATTTCTGCTGCAGGAACAATATAAAATATAACAATATAAAATAAACAAATGTATCATTTATTCTAATATATAAAAATAAAAAACCAATGTTAATATTTTCCTGAGAGTGAATCAATGTACATTCATATTCCTTCTCCGGCTGTTGTCTTACCTGGAGAGTTAATTTATTTTTGTCTTTCCCAGAAAATGATGAGCTGTAAAAACAAGATGAAATAGGATTGTAATAGGATTATTTTGATGCACCTACACTAGCCATTCAAAAGCTTTAAGCTAGTACAATTTTTTATGTTTTAAAAGAAGTCTCTTATGCTCACCAAGGCTGCATTAATTAACTGTTTTCTATATTAAGAATATTTAAAAATGCAATTTATTCCTGTGATGCAAAGCTGAATTTTCATTTGAATATGCTGATGTGCTTCTCAAGAAACATTTCTTCTTATTATTATCAATGCTGAAAGCATTTGTGCTGTTTAATAATTTTGTGGAAACTGGGATTCTTTTTAAAAGGATTCTTTGATAGATAGAAAGTTCAAAAGAACAGTATTTTTTTTACCCCCTCATTTGGGACCGGACACCTGAAATGTAACTTTTTTTTTCCTTTGGTAAAATCAATCTAATATATTTTTGTTCATTTTTTTTCCCTTTTGTATTTTGAGAGAATTTCATGGTACTAATTAGTACAAATATTTTTACCATATTTATTTTTATATAAATTTAACCACTAGATTCCTGTAGGACTCTATAGAGAGTTTTGTGAATTCTTTAGTTGTTTTTGTAAATAATTGTTTACTGTTATTAGGTTGGGGATTTAAATGTATATAAAAGCTGCGGTAGGGAACTTTTGACGCTCTAGCGGTTAATAAACAGAACTGCTTGTGTCTTGCGGAAGAACATTGTAGCCGGAACTACTTCTCTCTGTTTATGTCTATGAAGAATCACAAAGGTACTGGGTTACTCCGTCGCGGTACCCCCGAAGCAATCTAAAATAGTCAGAATATAAACACTTATTATAGGTGCACCCTAGTGATTCAGGACAAGCTAAAAACACGGTTTGGAAAACGGATTCATGGTGTACTCGCTTATTATATACATTTTTTTACATTTTGAACACAAACAAAGTTACGGACCGCAGCTCTGATTGGTTGTTTCTTACCGGGAGCGGATTACTTTCTGCAAATGGCAACAGGACCACTGGGAGGAGCCAGAGGAGCTTGATATTTTCACAGATTATCTGTCTCATATTCTACTGTCAGAACATAATGACAGGTTTAACAAATATGTAAAAAATATATTTTTACAAAAGTTACCTACTGCAGCTTTAAGGCATTCTCAAAGACTACTTTTTGTCAAGGTTTATATTTTTTGTTGTTTTAAATGTTGATTTGAAGTGTAGGTTTTTGCATTATTATTACCACATTCAAACCTAAACACAGAAAACAGATTGTTACACAAAACATAACAATTCTATAAAAATGTAACAAAAACTGGGTCTGAACCGACTGTAACAGACTGGGTCTGATCTTACTTTAACCTCTTATTTCAGTCTTCTGACTCATTTTGGCTACATGGTTATAGCCATACCAATTTATTTGGGCATATCATGCCCTCAATTTGTTTTGTGTTCATATACCAAGTCCCATAAAAGTCACCAAGTTTGGTACCATTAAGGTGAAGCTACGGTTTTTAATATTCAAAATGTAAAATTATCCAGTTAAAAATGACAAATATTATAAATGTCTTTATTGTATTTTTTTATTTTTTTTTAGCAATTTAATGCATTCTTGATGAATAAAAGTATTAATTTCTTTAACAAAGAATCTCAAAGTGTAAAAAGATAAGTTGTGGGGGAAAAACACAATAAGCTTTGCTGCTGTCTTCCTACCTTTGCCTCTCCAAACACAGAGAGACCTGTTCATCGTATCTGTAGAAATGTGCTTTGGAGTGGTCAAAGCTTGTGTAGGGTAATCCCGTATTATCTGGAACTGAATCTACAAGAAAACACAAACATACTTAATAACAAACTTAATAAAATCAAATCAACCGCAGCATCTATCCACATGGTGTCACTGACCTTCTCCAGACGGCTGTAGGATGCGTTCAAGACCTCGTGACTGATAGAATTCTTTAATTCGTTTGTCTTCACCTGAGAAGACCAGATGGATATTTAACCACGACTGAGCAGGAGACAAATTCATACTCAGGTTCAAATGATCCAATTCACTGTACTCACTCTCTTGTAGACCTGGGACTAGTTTGTAGACAATGTCTTGCATAACTCTGTCCAGCTTTAGATTCAGCAATGGCTGTGTTTCGTGGATTTTGATGTTACACATCGGACAATACTTGCTGGTCTGGAGATACTTCACAATGCAACTCTTGCAGACTGCAGAGAGATGGTGGAGTGAATATGAGTAAGTATTCAGTTTAACAACACAGCTTAGGAATTTCTTCTGCATGTATCACAAATGATAACTGAGATGTAGGCTGCTATAAATCTGTGTTCATTTGAGAGTTATTGTTATATGTTATTTGGAGAGAAATGCTTACATGTATGGAGGCATTCTGTGATTGTGGTTGCGTCGATAAAGTATCCTGCACAGAGGTAGCACACAATGTGTTCATTTAGGTCCTTTATCTTTATTTTAACTTCTTCCTGTAAAACAAATGGGTAGTTTGAGATCATTGTGACATTCTGCATGAATATCTACAGTGTAATATTGTTATCCCATGTTGAACCGTTTAAATAAGACAGATTTTTAAGTTTATCCTTGGCGTCCTCATCTGTGACCTTCTGCAAAGCCCAGCCAGTTTGGAAAAACTATCATTCATAACTGAAAAAAAAAAACATTAAAAGTTTTTCCTTCCAAAAGACTTATTTTGGTGAGAGGAACTCTTGAAAACATGTGAAATGTGACAAATAGAGAGAAAAAAAGACATCCATTGTATAATTTCTATTTAGCCTGCCCTACATATACAAATAGTTCAGTCAAATCTAAAGCCGCTTCAGCAGTGTCCGGTTGTGACATGCTAAAATTGCTAAACTACATTTCTATGACCACATAATTATTTATAAGACTATGTGGATTTTCATACTTTTCATTTGATAAACAGCAGGACTATTATGCAAAAGAGTAACACTTAATTTAAAACTAAATTTTAAAACTAAGACTATATATATATCTATATTAGTGTTGTCAAATGATTAATCGTGATTTAAATTGCATTTGAAAAAAACAGTTTACATAATATATGTATATGCAGTAGTGTTTATATTTATAATGTATATATAAAGACACACATACAGCAAATGTTTTGAAAATATTTACATGTATATACAGGGGTGCACATAAGTGGTCCGCAGGTCCTCATGCGTGACCAAAATAAAATATGCGTAATATAAATGTTCTGACAGCACATTTGCGTACCGACTTGGTTGACAGCTGTCAATGCACAATTACCATTTTAGATCACAAACTGTACTATATAAGTTTTATTTTCAACCTGAAAGCATAAATATAGGCAATGCCTACTGTTTCAAAGCACAATACAAAACTGTGACATTCATCCACTGACGCTCTTTAATCATAAACAGTAAAAGAAATGGACACAGCGACCCCATTGGATTTAACGGAGACAAGTGAAGTCAATTAGAAGCACGCACTTCCTGGGGGTCGAGCGTACTGCGCAGACTCAAACTGAGCTTGATGACGTAGATGTCACGTGAGCAACCTGTCTGACAATTGTAAGTCTTCTAACCGCTGCGCCTCATAGACTGTAAAAGATTGCCTGCGAGCTTCTCCTCCTGTCCATACTGTTATTTATCTACTGTGCGAACAGAGAGTCGCAGGTTATGATGCAATCGTTAGCCTATTTTTTTTTTTTTACAAAAACTGCTTCTACGGGGCCATAACGTGAGATACAAGGTAACGAAGCCTTTTATACAATTTCGTGGTTCTTTAGAAATAATTAATGGACAAATGGAGTCTTTAAATGCCTCAGATGTAAAGTTATTCGCTGTCAAAGTGACAAAATGGCTAGCCAAAACCCTGCCCCCTGTCTTTAATCAGCAGCAGCACTAAATCAAGAAGCGCGTTTACTTACTTGCTGGCAACCCGCCAAAATAAAAGCCTGCTGATTTTTTTTTTGAAGTTTGAATATGATGAAAACGCTTTTATTTATTTTTAGACGCTTTTTTCCAAAAGCAACTTAAAATTGGGGAATACATAAAGCGATTCTTCTTAAAGAGGCAAACAAACAAAGTAGTAGTAAATATTAGCATTTTATTTAATACTACGACTGCTTTTTATTTTTAATATGATCACACACTATTATTTAGTTTATTTACTATATATTTTTTTAAACTAAATAAAGTGTAATAATATTATAACTATTATTATATATATATATATTTTTTTTTTATAGTAGCATTTAATGGGTCCGTCTATTTGCAGTGTGAAGACCAAACCAAATCTCCAGGTTCTCTTACGAGTACCAGGCTGAAAAAAATATGTGCACCCCTGGGTATGTATTTATATTCATATAAATTATCATATATAAATATATTTAATATAAAAATGTATCATTTTCTAGGGATGTAACGATTCGCTCAACTCACAAATCGATTCGATTCATGATTTTGATTTCACAATTCAATTCAATTTTTTTTTTTTTACAAAATGATATTTAAAATTATTAAATTTGGCCTTTTATTATTACTTGGACAAAATGCTGTACATTTCTTTATGAAATGTAAATCTAACTACGGTATAATAATATACGAATATACCACTTGCATATTATTGCTCTTTTGTTGGTTTTGTCCTCATTTGTAAGTATCTTTGGATAAAAGCGTCTGGTAAATGACAAAATGTAATGTAATGGCCAAGACACCAGCTGAAATCTATCAGAAATTAGAAAGCAATCCTGTCCCTTGTCAGTGGAAATTAATATTAGCTGTTTCAGTCTCAAGTGATGGCCTATAAAAAGATGTCTTATAACCAACTTGTCACATGAGAAACAGTTCATGATAGGTAAAAGCAAAGAGCACTCTCAAGACCTTCACAACTTGACTGCTGCAAAACATACCAATGACACTGGTTACAGAAGGATTTCAATACGTCTGAACATTCCAGTGAGAAATGCTGGGGCCATAATCCGGATGTGGAAAGAACAATATTTCACCAGAAACCACCCGGCCACGACCAGGTGTTCCTCACAAGCTTTCTGACGGAGTGAAAATAGTTATCAAAAGAGTTGTTTTAGAGCCAAGAACCACTTGTGGAGGGCTTCAGAAAGATCTAGAATTAGCAGGTACAATTGTTTCAAATAACTGCCATGGTGTGTATACACGCTCACCATGCAAAACTCTATTGCTGAAGAAAAAGCATCTTGAAGCTCATTTTAAAGTTTGCAGCAATACTGGGAGAATATGCCTGTAGTCTGGTCAGATGAGACACATGCCATAATACACATCAAATTGCAGTGCACATCACCCCAAAAACATTATGGTGTGGCACTGGCAAAATTCATATAACTGAAGGAAGGATGAACGGAACGATTTACAGAGACAATGTTGATAAATATCTGCTGCAAGCACATTTACAGCGGGTTAGCTGGTTCAGTCCCAACACCTACCAGAATGATGAAGACGAAACAAGAGTGGACATTTCAGCAAAACAATGATCCCCACCACAGCCAATGAAACTCCTAATTGGCTTCAGAAAAAGAAAATAAAGCTGCTAGAATGGCCAGCCAATCACCTGACTTGAATCCAACAGAAAATCTATGTAAAGAAATACAGATCAGAAATCATAGAAGAGGCCCACAGAACCTTCAAGATTTGAAGACTGTGTGGAAGAATGGGCCAAAATTGCACCTGAGCAATGCATGCGACTGGTTTCTCCATACAGGAGGCGGTCTGAAGCGGTCATTAACAACAAAGGCTTTTGTACGAAGTATTAAATAAATTTCAGTAAGCATGTTCAATAAGCTACTTTTTCCCTGGGTGATTTCTGAACTTCTTTGTTTTGTTTTTAGGTATGGATTACTTGCGTTGTTACCAACATCTGGTGAAAAATTTGTGTCAACCGCACCTTTAGCATTATACTTAATGAAAAAATGGTGACGTGGTCAATACTTATTTTACCCTTTGTGTGTTTAAGTGTTAATATATATATATATATATATATATATATATATATATATATATACACACACACACACACACACACACAATTATTTTAACATTCAGTGTCTATTCCGACATGGAAAATAATGTATAACAAAATGTATTTGTTGCGTACAACTTTTTGCACTCGCTTCTTAATGTGGTGCGACAAAAGCGCGCTTCACTTTTCAGCGAGTCAGATCATTTGTTAAGAAGCCTGTCATTGGCTAAACATAAAGTAAATATGCGAGTAATGGTTTAATATTATCGATCACTGCAAGCCACTTAAACAAGGACTCGAGGTCGAAGAAAACGGCAGGACAAGCATATTTGATCATAGGAGTCACTTTACGTCCCATGACTGAATTCTGAAGAACAAAATGCATTTTCTGTCACACATGTTCAACACGGACACGCGCTGACGGTAATGCACGCGGCAGATCATGGATGCACCTGTTCACTCGTCAGGGCCAATCCCCATTAATAAACATGTGGGGTATCACAGCGAAGCACGCGACGTGAACGAGCACCGTTTTATTCCAGCAAAAGCGCACAAAACAGCGCATATCAGTGTGCTGAATGATGGCGTTAGGGAAAAACTACAACGCAAGAGATTCGGCTGGGACAGATATGTCAAGAAAAAACTCCCCATGGAGAACAAAAACACAACCGCTAGACACAGTGGACTGATTCTTCGCAACACTCACGCTTGCGCAGACGCTCATCAATGTCTCGCGCTCCATCTCTCGGCTTTCGCGCCACACAGATCGCCCCTCTCGCGCGCGTTTATAGAAAGCGCGGGAAGCGCGCGGCGACAGACGGGCCGCTGTAGCGATTTTGGACCCTCTCACTCACCTCGTTCCGTAAAGGGTCGAGCTGGTAGACGTTCTGCAGCTGATTTCTTAGCCGCATAGCTATCGCCATCGGACCTTGCTCCGCCATCTTTGGGAATTCTGCATACTTCCGGGTAACGGGAGAGTGGGTGAGTTCGGTCGCTGAGAGGCGGGGATCATCTGCTGCTGTTTCCACACACACTCTCACATTTCCAGTTCACACTGATATTATCGTTGGGTGTGTGCAAACATCTTTCCAAAGGATTCCGTCAGAGTTTCTAGACTAACATTAGGCCTTTTTATATTACATCTTGTGCGTATGAGTTTAACTTTTAGTGATATCAGCAATTTCTATATGAAAATACCTGACAGGAGCATAATTCCTACAGAGTACAGACTCAGATTTAATCCAATAAAATTTAACCAAATGCTCAAGACTTTGAAGGGCCAAAATGTATACATTTAAGTATCTGTCAGTGTCAAAACCGTATTGATCAACCACTTTTCCACATTTCAATAGAAAAGAAAATCCAGACTAACGTTATACTGTCTTGATTCTGAGGCCTTCAAATGTGACAGATATTTGGCTTTTTGTTTTCACTAAGGATATATATATATATATATATATATATATATATATATATATATATATATATATATATATATATATATATATATAATAAGTAATATATATATATATATATATATATATATTACTTATTAAATATATATATTACTTATTAAATAAATAATGTTTCCATAAGAATGCCACAAGCAGTTACAAGTTCAGTTACAGTGGAAGACTACCTCATTGCCACAATTAAGGTTTCAAAAATGAAAACGGCAGTAGTAGGAATAAATTTACAGACTGCTCAATGGGTTGTATATGGATTGTTGATCATTCGGCTGATACAATATTATAATTGTATCTTTCCAAATCAATATTGGGTGACAATAACACTGAAAACAGCGTTGTGATATTGTAGGACCTCTTGAATGTACCATATCCCTCAAATCATCTTTTTCATTTGCTAACAATATGTTTGCCTTATATACTTGAGTTGTTTACATTGTAGTTTTCTGTTTGCTCTAAAATATGTAGGACAGATTGAAATTATTTTCTGTTTTAATTAACAGAACGTCAAAGATGTATTCAACCAAGAAAGTTCTTTCAACACTTTTATTAAATGGTTATGCAGGCACGTCCTGATTTTGCCAAGTCCTATGTGTTCCTAGGTCAACATATTTTGTTGACCCTGGAACAACATTTTACTCAAAATATATTCTTAACCATATCCCTACAACTAAACCTAACCTTAACCATGAGTAATCCCTAAAATCAGAAGAAATGATAGATGAATGACACTGATGTACAAGCACCAAACACTGATTTTAAGCATAAACTTCACAAAATCTATAAACTGGTTCTTCAAATCTGATTGGTTAATCACAATGTTGTTCCAGGGTCAACAACGATGTTGTCCCAGGAACATGTCTCACTTGGTAAAATCAGGTTAGGCGGTTATGCAGTCAAAAGTGCAATTTCGCCGGGCAACCACTAGATGTCCCTACTTACTTTAATGTAGTTATCAGCGATTCCTGTAATGCTTCAGAAATGAAATTAAGTTTTCCTGACTTCTGGAATTGAACAAATGCAAATTCATCATTCCTTCTTCCAATTCAAGTTTATCTCTAAACACAGTTTTATGTGTTGCAGCATCACAACTTCAGTAGTACCACACTGGTATTATAATGTTTGATCATCATGACTTTGTTGTTTAAATTGGGGATGCATGTAGGCTACAAGAAACTGTATAAAATTGTATAGCATGTGCGAATGCCTTATAGGTCTCATAGGTGGTCTGTTTTGTCTTACCTGTCACAACCTATTAGAATTAATCAAAATTTCACCTGTTTGGACTCAATGTGTAATTTAACACAAAAGACACAATGTCTCACCTTGACTGGGATTGTGAACGTGAATGAAGCAGTGTTTAACTGAGCTGTAATTGTAGGAATATGAGTTTATAACACTTCAAGTCTGAACCGTGAAGTTGTGTTCTGATTTAACACAGACATCTGATGGGGTCATCGCACATCTGAGTGACAGCACCTTCCTCCACATACAAATCACGCCTTTGGGGAGGACAGAGCTCTGATGATAGTTGAACACATCAAAGAGAAAAGACAGAGGTGCCGAACCCTTTGGCGTACCGTGGCATTTATTTCTTCACCGTATCTCAGACAGTTTATGGACAGTAAGTCCTTCTCTTGTTGCCTTTTGTCTATACACCTATCAAATCCTTCCCGCTTTTCTCCCTATATCTACAATAAAATAACGATCTGATTGTTTCACCTGCCAGCCAAAGGCTATCAAAGTAAAGAAGATAAGGTAAACTAATGTCCAATTGCTGGAGTCATTTCCATTGGAATGAGTTCAGTTCAGATGGAGATAGGAGAGGGATGTTACAGAAGTTTTAATAAAAACATGTCACTGAAATCATAGGCCATACAATATGTTTCTTGTTGAGATTCATTCATGTGAGGCAGAAGAACCAGAACATGTTTTACTAAAGCAATTGCAATTGCTGACTGCCTTCACCCTGAATTGAAGCCAGATCTTGATAAGTGGAAACAATCCGACTCATTGATTCATTATAAAGCTGCTTTATTTTCCTCACCGCAAAGATGTGTAAAAGCTTACACAGATTGACTGAAGTTATGTATCCAGTAGAGCGTGTTCTATATTTAAATTATTTGACGAGAACTGCATAAAACTTGGAAAACTAGAAATGTATTGTCTGGTATTCCAAAGGGATTCCACAACACTTGTCTAATATGCTATTTCCTTCTAAATTAAGGGATTTAGTATGTCTCCTGTTGGCAAAAAAGAGAAAAGAAAAGGAAAAGACTGCCATGCTGATTTCAGTGCCCCTGGCCTAGACCTGTTCACCCAAATCTCCAAAAACAACCAAACAAACATTCATACCGGATAGGAGGCTCGCCTGCCAAGTCATGCCAGAGTGAGGCCTTCTGTTTGGTGCACACAGACTTTTGCCTCCCCCTGTCCCAGAGCAATCAGAGCATGTAGGGACGGACACCGAGCTTTTTGTTTTCGCCTGCTCCAGCAATTAGCTGCCAAGTGGTAAGCTAATGAAGATAACCTCCTCCAAGCCCTGATCAGAAACCAGGGCGCTGATGACAGCTCAAAACACAAAGACTCTTACGAGAAAAGAGGGGGTAGTTTGGGACCATTTTATTGTTATAATTCTGGTTTTCAAAACAGATTGTTAAAACTAAATTCTGATCCGTCAAGCCATATTTAAAGAGTTATTTAAAAAAAATTACACGTGTGTAACTGTGACTGCACATCATTTTAATTCTATATTAATGCTTCAGGTTGCATAACAGTTTACAGTTACCTGTATACATCAAGAGGCACAACTGATTTGCATGCTTTGTTTTTGCGTATTAATTCTTAGGACATTGCATGACTTGCAATACATAGTTGACAAGTACAATACTGGCTGATATATTAAGTCCTTAAAATTACAATATATATATATATATATATATATATAATTTATTATTTTCATATTTTACATCATTTGAATGAATAAGTGTATTAACAGGCTCTTTGAATGTGTAGTCAGAGCCACTTAACTCCATCAGCTCCTATACCCCGATGAGTTGATTGGCATGCTAGCTGTTGAATAGGGAATGAGCAAAGTGAACTGAGCACTGCACAATGATGAACAACACACATTTGACCATTCTTCCTGTTATGTTCCATATCTAATCTTTTAATTGTTTATTTAAATATTCACATACTCTCTTATGGTAATCTGCACTCAAAACAAGACAGTCCATAAAGATTTGGATTGTTTTAAATATAATGAACAGACAGTTTTTTCCCCACCAGTGGGCGCTAGAGCCGAGAAGTGAAGCCTCATGGGCAGCTGATTATTCTCAATTATTTTGTAACTGCAGTTCACCTAGACAAACTGCCCCGTCTGTATGTCTATTCTCTAATGACTGGCAATATTCCTGTAATTTGGGTGTGTCAGCATATCCTGTCTGGTACACTCTGAAGCCATGCAGCCCAGTGTGATCAGTGAGTGTGGGCCAACTAGCTCTAAAAGGTAGGCTATGTTAATATTCAAAATGCATATTTCAACCAGTGTGGTTAACACAAATATATGTTCTGTTTATTATTCTAGGTATATTTTTGGAACGCATGATATAAATTCAGTACTTCACAGAACCAATTCAGGTGCAGTACTAGATACAAAGTAAAACATTGAAAGCCAAACTAAGAAGGCAGGTAAGGTCTTGAAACACTTTGCATATTGTATACATTTCTGTATATTTGAACTGGTGTATTTAATTGTAAATGTCCAGAGAAAAACACCAGAGTTATAATGAAAATGTCATAAAATGCACTCTAAAATGCTGGGTTATTTTATTTATTTTTTAATCCAAATGCTGGGTACTTATTATTGTGTTGTTTTTAATATTTATACCCAAGTGTTGGGTCATTTTAACGCTTGGTTATTTTTTTCTACCTAACTGCTGGTCAAAACCTCTCAACACTGCAGTTCAGGTCATAAACCCTGCCCTCTCCATGTAAACGAATGGGACATGAGTTAATATTAAAAATAAAAAAATTACACTTCCAATACAATTTACCGAAAGATGTTTTGGTCATTTAAGGTAGTTGTCATCACGCTGATATATTTTCAGTTGTTTGTTTTTGTGATAAGTTTGATTTTAGCTAGTAATTTGATGCTTTAAAATGTGGCATGTCGTTATGGTTGATTAGGTCTGTAGGAGTTTGATACAGACTCTGGCTCCAGATGACATCTTTTACTCAAGATGGTAGCGGCCATACTGAGATGCTTTGGCTGTAGTGGAAGGAAGTGGAGACGCGTCGTCCATCTTTTTTTTACAGTCTATGGCTATTTAAGTCCACATAAGAGAGCTGTCTGCCAGTATGTTGCATTCTTTCCGGGAAATAAAGGTTTGTATACATTTTATTTCATTTATAACATTTTTAATATTTTGTAAGTTATATTTTACGCAACGCAACATAAGGAGTTGTCAGTAACATAACATAACTTAAGCTGTGTCAGCAACAGTTGCTTCACGCTGAAATCGCCTTTGCCTTGCATAACATTAATGGATTTTATTCATTATAATACTGAGTGTAATTTAATTTGATGTTACAATATGTTGTCTAATCTCAGTATTGTTTGTATTTGGACAGGTTTTGGAATCAGTCACGCCATCTCAGCTATGAGTGAAACGCAGCAACAGTATGTTTCCACACGTAGCGAGCGCAGCGGAATGAGTGTCTTCAATTAATTCCTATGGAACTTTAGCTTAAATGCTTGCGCATTGCATTATGGGATTGAAATCAGCACAGAGAAAGTGTTGAGAGTTGACCATTCCTCGACTTGAAGATGAAATGCAAACAGGGTGTAATGTAAACATAGTTTTCTGAGGCGTGCTCTGCCCTAAATTTGACATACCCCAAAGCAGTGGCGTTGTAGCATTGCCAGCGGCACTGAGGGAGATTTGATGCCGTAGTGAAATCGCAGCTCCCCCGTGAACATCAGCACTTCACCGGCTCAGATTTCGGCGACACACCGGCATGAGGATTAGCACTCTTTCAGTAAAAAGCAATTATAGAGAACGGTTCAATACACTTAAATTAGAATGCCATTTTTAAATGTGCCTTTTTATTTCTAAAATGGTTGTTAAACGATCAATTGTTTATATGTAATATTGTAAACTATGCTGTATTCATTGCAATAAATTCAATTTGTCTTTTGTCCATGGGAGTTCTTGCTTAATAATAAATGTTCATCTTTTGATTATTGCTGTTGCCTATAGTCATTTTGTGTTTGATTTTTAATTTCTAGCCCATTTTAAGAACGCAATATAACAATTGTTAAATAATAGATGACTTAAATTAAACAACCCATCATGGTGGGTAAAAACGTTTAACCCTGGGTCAAAATAACCCAGCATGTGTCCAATATTCACCCAGTGCTGATTTGCCAAATAACCCAAGTTAGATTGTTTTTTTAGTGTATTAACTTTTTTGTAGTGTATGAGATGTCGATGTGAATCTCAAATCAACATTGAGAAATTACAAATATGTAAACACAATATGTATTTAAGTAAGGAATTAACCAGAATTTGTTAATATGTTTTTACTGTATGTGTATATAATAACATATAATACATATAACTTACATATTTATTTATTTTTAGAATATATAATAATTAGAGCATTAAAGAAAATGATTTAGTTGCACCAAAGACGGTCACATACTGTATGAAAAAGTTCATTATATTGAGTTTTCAGTGTCTCATGTAGCCCCATAGGACTTCACTAGTGGTTATGTATGCATTCTGTTTTTTATGGTAATGTCTCAAAGCAGAGTGGATTGGGATAGGGTACACATGATGACCCTCTCTGATTTTAGCCTCTGGGGAACGTTCTCAGGTGGTCCTATCAGGTGTGAAATTGACTCGTAAAGACAGGGGACCTGTCAAGACAGGCTGGAACCATGCCCAGAGTGAGGGTGTTGAAGGCTTTTTAGGTTTTCTTTTAAAATGTCACAATACTGTCATTCACTGCTTGATTGCAAGCAGACCGAACTCAACTGGTTTAATTGAACAGACATGAAAGTTGAACTGATATAGACTAACTGCATGTTTTCTGATGCTTATTCTTAACTTTCCTCAGGTTTTTCATTTTTGACCCCTCTGACTTGTTCAGTATTTGAATGACACCTTCAATGGTAGAATCCAAACTGACCTCAGCATGCAGAGATACTGGGAAGATTATGTTTTCATCCATTTAATTAAAACAACGCAGTAATTCTGAATGATTAAAAACTCTTGTTCCCAATAAGTCATTCAGTTAAATCAATGACAGGTCTGGGGCCTTTGTCGGCAAAAGACTGAGCTTTTTGGTCTCAGATGAACTGGCATGGCATTCACGCCCGAAACTCCTGTTTGTTCAGAGGAGCAGCAGCCGTGCTAGCCTGGCACGGCTTCACATTCCTTCAGAACTGGCTCATTCTGGACTCGGTCCAACATAAAGTAAATTTGAACAGAGAAGTACCTTTCACAGGTGTTAAGGCTAATACAGCAGCCAGTTCAGAAGGGTTCTCCTGAAAGGAATCAACTAAATGTAAACACCTAGAGATGCCATGCCGTAACATCCTCATGTGTCAGTGGATTTGACCTGCATTGTTTAGTGAAGTACAGACAACAAAACAGCATTGTTGAAGACTCTAAAATATGTCGTTAGTCTTTTATTGGTTAAATCCAAACTTCTGTTGATTTCTAGAAAACAATGTTGACTCATGCTTTTGTTTGTAAAATACACATGCACTTACAATGGAAACATAAGAAGATGGAAAGCTTGGATAATTGTAAAGGCACTCAGTGAAAATGTTTGTTATTTTAGTTTTAAAGTTGTCTAAACTGTGAGTTTGATGTGGGTATGTATTTCTAGGTGGATGAATATCTGGTTATGCATTACCAACATAAATTCCTATGGGTGGAGTTAGCTTCATACGAACAGTTCTTTGTAAAGAGTTACGTCACGTCCTTTCCACGTCCTAGCTGGTATCCTTGTGTAGATACCAATTGAAAATGAGAAACTGTATGTTTTGAAGCCTTTGAAAAATCAGGTTAGGTTTTTCTAAAGATTGTAACATAACACGCCAGTCTATGCTGTAATTACTGAATGGCTGGATGTTCCCCCATTGTTATCTGCCATGGCTGATGCCTTGAGATCATGCTGGTGCGACTCAAACCCATAAGATGGCAAGAGGCAGAATCCGTGTGCAAATCTATCCACACTAGTTTATGCCTAAGCACTCAGAAGGGCTCACCGAACATGACTTGAGAGACGCCAGCACCCGATAAACTTTAATCAGGAAGCTTGACCGCCCGTGAGATGCCCACAAAACATGTAGCAAGCTGGCAGAGGCAGATAGTGGCCGTCTTTGAAGATTCAGTTATATTCATTCAGAGTTTCGGCTCTTGAGGAAAGCTTTGATAGAGTTACAAAAACGCTGGCAAACCCTTATACCCGCTCTACATTAAGGAGAGGATTGTTTTGGAGACTGTATTCTTCTGTCTGGTCTTCTTTCAACCAACATGCAGGCATTCTTTCATCTTTGGGTTGCATCTTTTTGTTGGTAGCATGCAATGTTACTGTGCTGTTGTCGACTATGTTGGAAAGAGTAAGAGGGAGACAGACAGACATTGAAAAGTCATTCATTTTTTGATTGTATTTCTGAGTATTTCGCTTCCAAACAGGATGCTGGCCCTCATCATTTAGATCAAAGAAGATGTGAAGAACTGTTAGATTATCTTATAGTACTTCTTTATAGCAGGGGCATAACAATCTGAAAAGTGTGTGTGTTTGGCCTGTGTACCGTTCAAAATTTAGTAGAATTTCAGTTAACAGATGCTGAATTGCAGTTTGAATTTGAATTTAAGGAAGTAGAAATAAAGTTAATTGGAATATATATCATTTGAGATTCCTGTGGGGCGTGGCCAATTAAATTCCATTTCCAATTCATAAATTGAAGAGGAGTCAATTGTTCAATTCAGAATTTTGTGTTCATTGTATTAGGATTAATATATTACAGATTGCATACTGGATTAATTGCAAATACAACCAGACTTTTGTTTTCTCTTTAAGCTGTTATTTTACATGGTTTGCTAGCTTTCTTTAGCACTAGGGAGAATACTAAAGAGTTCAAAGAGACATGAATATAATTATTATTGCCCAAAATAAGTAGGGACAAAGTTATAATTTAAAATATGCCCCGCTTAATACTTGTAGTAAAGTACAGCATCAATCTAATTCAAAAGAACGTTCAGAGCAGGCAGAAATATTTTTAACCAGAAGATAATAGCATAGCTGTGCATGAATCCATTCTATAATTAAGCATAACTTAAGTGCTCTCTTTTTCTTCTCAAGTGCAGCACAGGGAAGGTGCAGGTGAGAATACTTGAGACAGGGAGGATGCAGATCAACCTGAGGAATTATGTCTGCTCCGTGAAATTGAATTAAAAAATGAAGGTATAAATAATATAGTCATGTCCTGATATCTTCACCTCAGTAGGATATGTGGCAGACAAAGCACTCAAAAATCACATGCTGAGGCGCACACACACAAACACAGATAAGGTTGTCTCAGTGCCTGAAAATTAAGAAATCATTAGAGCCATTCATCATTGTGTTGGTGGGGAAAAACCTCACTCCTTTAAATAATTACTCTGAATCAAAGGCTAAGTGCAGAGAGATCAAAGTCAGGCATTCTTGAGTAATCCTCAAGTGTTGCAAATCTTCGGTAATCTACCTTGCCAGGTCCCCACTGTTTGACATGTCTTTACTGTAGAAAAGGGAAGGGTGCCATTAATTACGGCTTTGCTGTGCAGTTGTTTACTTTCGTTAAACCTGAGTGCTGCTTGATTTGTGGATCACCCTGTTTGTAGATCACCCCCCGGTTTCTTTGTGTTTGCATGGACGTTCACACGATCATTCTGCTTAGCTTGATGTCTGTGTTTGCATTAGCGTGTTTGTCTGCTTGTTCCAGGAGTTAGTAGTGTGTTTGCTTATGTGTGTTCCTACACTGGGGGAGTGAGGATGAGATTAGCTGTGGACTCGGACAGTTTACTTTTGTGTTTCGAAACGTATTCTTAAAAAAGTGGATGAAATTGTGCAACAGTGTGTGTCCCTCCCTCACCCCAAACACTGCCAATCCCCCCACTAAACGCCCACCATCCTCACCACCTCCAAATCCCAGCATTGTTTGAATTCACAGCAGGGTCAAGGGAGTTCGTTCTTTCTCGATGATAACCCAAAGAGAGTCTTGTGCACAGGTCGTTTAGGCCTTAATCTGGCAACACTGAGCCACTCGGTGTTGTAGTGACCGAAGAGTCACTCCTTCACAACATGCACCGGTGTGCTGGCAAACTCATGAGCCAACTGAAGATTTGTGAGTGGGTGGAAGGTCTTTAATTTTCCTGCATCGTCCTGATCGGGGGTGGATCAAAGTTACAGAGAGATTAAAAGAAAACGGCGAGGTGAACGGTACACGGAACTATTTCCTCGCATCGCTCTAATCCAGGCAGCAATCAGCAAAGCGCTGGACCACATGGGAAACGGGGGAGCACCATGTGGGGCTAAATGATTTAATGATCAAGAGTTTAAAGGTCACATTAGAAATCCAGTAGATTTCTTAGTCATGTGATGAACGACACAGCTAGATATACACAGACAGCCGCCGAATGATCTATGAGCCCCTTGAGCTATCGATGAATGTAACTTGGCCAGTCAGTTGAACAGGATAGAACTGATGAAGCACTTTGAACAGTCTATCCTGGTCATTGACCCCTATTTTAATCTCAGTGTCTACCTCCCATATAGCCACATGTGCAGGATTTGGCCAGAGAAGAACCCTCATCCCTGCCTGAGGAGGCGGGAAAAGGGGATTCTGACTGCAGGGGTGAGGTCATCTTTAGCGGAACCTCATTTTCTTTTAAATTACCCTGGCTGATGACCTCGTCTTTTCTTGCAACAATTAACTCTGATTTGCTCATCAACCGAGCAGAAAAATTACAGCAGGGCAAAAAAACAAAGGTCACATAGTTAGCCAGGGTTGCTATCTCCCATCAGGGACGGGACACTTCTTTGAGCGTCACTGTTGGCTTTGATTGCAAAGTAGATGTGCTGCTGGCTTCCCACTGTCAGACGGAGGAAGGCTTTGAATCGGGTGTGAGGTAGTGGCTGCTAAACTTGACACATCTTACAAAAACACACTTTATCTCACTTGTCTGCAGGTCTTCTGACTTTATTTTAATATCTATATTTTCTCAAGTGTTTACGCAACTTTGGCGTGTGTTGACAGGTTCTTTTATTTTTTTTTCCATGAATAGGGCGTTGGAAATAAGTCATCCAACAATTTCGGACGTCATCTTAAAATGGAAAAAGAAAAGAATAAGAAAAGGTTGCTGTTGTAATGAATGACTCAAAGATTTATCACTAAGATTCTTAGTATTGTTTTTCCCAAACTAAAGACAGCTTATTTGCATGCTGTAAAAGCAAAGGTTGGTACAAAAATTAACACACAAAGAAGAAATAGAAATGGATAGTACTTATCGGATAAGAAATGCCTCATGGTCAGTGATTAAGTGTGCTTTATGGCGTCCGTGAGTGAGACAGGGTTTTGATAACAGCAGGGGAACTGCAGTCTCTGAGCTGTGTTTGAAAGGACATTGATTTCCCATTTGGCTGGTGTGTTTGGTTCAATCAGTTACAGGTATGTGTGAAGAGCTCAGCCAGGTCAAGATATACCCAGCAGTTCAAACGCTTTGCTGAGGAACACAAGATTGTGGGGGTGGAGTTTATCGAGGTAAACCCATTAAGTTAAAAGATGATGAAGTAAACGGAGTGCTAAAGAAATGTGGGATCGATAACGTTCCAAGCTTTGTTAGACCTCTGACCACTGGACTCTGTATTCATAAAAGTGCTGAAACTTTCTTGAATTGTTTTAAAAGAGAAGGGAGTTCAGAACAGCACGGTTGCTTCCATTTTAGCTCCTTGTCTGCTTTGGGTTGCGATATTGTCTTTAGAGAGAAGCTGGGGGAAGACCCTCCTGGACACATCATTGTCTGAGCAGCAATTAAATTTTGAATTACTCCGGTGGGGGCAGCCAAACCGTCTGGGATAGAACTGCTATGCTTGCCAATAGAGTTGGACGTTTTTCAGCTTTGATAACACCTGATCTATGTGTCAATATTTTACCTCTACTGTAAGTGTTAATCGCCTCTGAGATGTGAAATGATCTCATAGTGGGTTCCTCGAAATTGTTCAGCCCACCAGGATGATACTGAACGACTGTGATCTAATAGCTTTTATGCTATTGTTTTATAATCCCATTTTATTTGTGTTTTTTTTTCATTATTATGTATCGTCTCCGTGTTACACAACTCAAATTGACCTTGAATTTTTCACAAAATAAGTAAATGTAAGTTGATTTTAATCTAGAGTTTCTAGGTGTAGATAGGACAAAAAGAAAGAACAAAAAAGGGAGAATATGATTAACTGTGTGTTCTTAAGACCTCAAGGTAAGGTTGTCAGGCTGTGAACACAAAAGGGAAATGTTACTATTTTTCTGGACCAGAAGGGGGCAGTGCAGAGCAGATGCCATCCAGCTTGTCTTACTGGTTCTCTGTTCATCCATCGTAGGGTGCTCAAAGAACAGTGACTTGAGTGAAGACACTAGAGAGATTTTCGACTCTAAGACCATTACTTTGACTGAGTTTGGCAATGTTAAATGCAGTGAAGGGTTAGAATTTTAGAGTGTAAACACTTAAAAAGAAAGGTTCTTCATTGGCATGGATTGTTCTATGAAGAACCTTTTGCATTCATGGGACATTTCCAGGTTTCTTTGTAATGAGAGAAAAAAAAGTTTCTTTAGTATTTAGAATTTTAATATTTTAATTGATCCAAGGGAAAAAAAGCCAAATGATTCATTCTTTGGGGAACCAAAAATGGAACAGTGGAACCATTTATTTTTATAAGTAAGAGTCAAAGGAAAATAGTAAGATACAATGAGAACTGCAGGCTTGCAGCTGCGTTTGTATTTGTGTTTTAGTGTACTTGACTTTACTTTGGGATCAAAACCAAATATATCATCCTCAAAGTTAATTCTATTTCATAAAGTATGCTAAATGAAATATTTATTCAAAAAAATGCAAGCACTTTCTTTGAGTGGGAGCTTATGTTTTTGATTATAATTTTAGAACCTAGAGTATGTCAGTATGCCATTTCAATACCTAATAAATCAATGTGTGTGTGTGTGTGTGTGTGTGTGTGTGTACTTGGTATATATGTTTAAAACAAAAACAGAAGGCTTAGAAAACATACAAAATGGTGTTTTATGAAAAAAAAAATTGCCAGTAGTTTTCTGTAGAGGATAGGTTCAGGTGTAAGGTTGGTGTAGGGAGATAGAAAATACAGTTTGTACTGTATAAAAACCATTAAACCTATGGAGAGTCCCCGTAAACCACTAATGCCAGTGTGTGTGTGTGTGTGTGTGTGTGTGGCAGTGATAGCAGCTAGTGTGTTATTCAAGCTTAATTTACCCGCTCACTAAAGGGTCAGTAACTTGGAACATCACACATTTATTGCCCATATCAAACAATGATGTTATCACTGCAAATTGGATACTTTCCAAAGACAGAGGAAACAGCAGAGTATGCCACATATCTTTCTTTTACCTACATGTTTCAACCTCACCCCTCTCTAAAAGTTCTTTTTTTATATATTTTTATAAATGCGTGTGTTCTCTTACACTAAATGACCAAAGTTGCCCATCAGGATGTTGTAGGTATCACAGTAAATCAGTTCAGATAATGCACCCTCTACAATGCTGGTGACATAGCTGAGGACTGATTTTGGAGATATGCTCATAAATCTGTTAGATTACCCCCATGCACAAACACAGGGATACACACAGATGCTGATTTTCCTTGCATGCACATCTCTGTCAGACCTCACGAATCGACAACAGGTTTATGAAAAATGGAGACATGCAGCACTTGTAAATTCCACTTTTTCCTATTTATTCTTTTCTAACACTCAAGTTAGTGTTTTTTTTTTTTTTTTTTTAGGTTAACGCGCACTGCAGTACTTACTTGCTGTAATACTTAACCCCCAGATGCTCACACACAAGTGAAATCCTGACCTTCTTTTGTTAGGGGTGAGTGTATGTCTTTTTTTATGATTCATACTGAGTGTACAGTATGCCTTTTTTTTTTTAGGAAAGGGGTTTGAGAGAATGCATAGAGAATAGAAGAATTTCACAGTTCAAATTCCATGCTACAGGTGCACTAGCACTAGGGGGTGGGTTTAGTTCATGTGAGCTTAAATGGAGTCTGACACAAGTTTTGGCAATTTTGCAGCACAGATGTGCAGCACAGCTTGCTCAAGCCTGGCCTGAGCATCCCAAAGAGATGGGGACATAGTCACACACATCTCCCCAAGTGGGTTTATTTAGTAAGAGTCTAAAGACTCACAATAGCTTCAGTGAACAGCAATCTTTTGCTGCTGTTTTTCAAACTCACACACTGACCTGCCACTGCCACCCAAAAAAAGAAAAAAACATAACCCGGAATAAGAGTGCTCATATTTCACATCTGTTACTATTAGCAACAGGTTTTTCTTTGTCTGAAAAGGTAATATGCGAGTGACCTCACTTTGGTTGAAACTCTAAAACTAAAGAAAACTGTAAAATATGAATATAACAAGTGGAGACAGATGTAAATTGACCGGTGCTGTAATCCTGGCTTTCTTCTGAAGTCTCTGACATGTTTACAAAACTAAGTTCATTCATAATGAGTTACGAATGTTTAAAATAAAAGGGGTTAAACGGAGTGACCACAGGTTATTTGCTGAATGTGTTATTAACTCACCTTTCCGAGACCCTGGGTGAAACCATGCAGCTTTCAAATCCCACAAGACTTTGCTCTCTGGTCAGCACTTGAAAGAAGCTCGTAAATTCCACAGATTAGTTTAACATGACACCATGCACACTTCTGATTTTATGATCATCTTTTTCCTCCTTCAAAGGTCTTGTTAAAATAGCTTTCCTCAGTGGTGGAGTTCAGTCTCAGTCTGTGAGGAACCACTGATAAAGGTAATAGATAAGGGATGCGGTGTTGTTAGTACACCTAATTGCCCTCCTTTTAGGATAAATTCCTGCTTAAGGACTTGTCAGTCAACTTGTTATGATTCTCCTTCATTCCTTTCTTTCTTTTCTGTGTGGCATTCATTATTATATATATATTAAAAAAAGAGCAGAACTGTTTAATTCAAAAGATAACATATTTGACTGATGTGTGAAAAGATTTTTAAAAAAGCATTTTAAATCTATGGCCTTATTCATGAAACATGAGCCAAATTCATTTCTGTGCAAATCACTCGTAAATCAATTATTGCATAATTCAATGGTTTTGCGTACAGTTTACACAGAAATTCGTTCTGCTCACATTTCATGAAAAAGGCCAGTGGGTCTATCAGTCAGTCCGTTTCTCTCTCTCCCGTGTATTTGAGACTGTAGGCTTGCCAGAATGGTTAAAAACTTTTAAAAACGGCTTTGAAATAGTTTCCGATCACTTCTTGGATCACATCTTATCTCATGACAGACTCTTTATCTTGATGGACACTTAATTCATTATTAACAGCTGTGCTTTCTTCCAGCAGTATAAAAGTTTTTCCTCATTTTGAAAAATAGCATTATTATTTTTAGCTCACCAAAACCTATTTTATGTAAATTTGTCTCATAGATTGTAACTTATTTTCAATCTCTCTCTTTCTCTCTCTCTCTCTCTCTCTCTCTCTCTCTCTCTCTCTCTCTCTCTCTCTATCTGGTCTAGTCTAATCTAAAATATCTATATATCCTGTGATGAAACAGCCAATTCGGTCGTCTGGACTGCCGTTTTGGAGTGACGCTGTACAATCTCAGTCAGTTTACGTAACTCTGTCGCATTCACAAGAAGTGGAATTGCATCGTGCATATTTCATTCAGCAGTACATTTTTGGACCGCATTCATGTCGTTACCTGATTTGCATAAATCAAGGTGCTAAAACATAGCAGACGGTGTGTGCAAATAAACAATGCTGTGATTGGACACAATTCATTATTGAATTCCCCAGCGGTATGTTTATTTAGAAAAGAATGTTCATTGCAAGATGTCGTAGAATCCTCATTCCAAAGACGTTTGTAATGACAACCACCAAACACTCAGATGAGTGGACTAACCTGTACCGGGTGTTTTGTTCCTAAAATATTTCAAAATGTTATGAAAACATTTTGTAGGCTCATTGGTTAGGAAAAACTCATTCTTTGGACTTGGACATGTTTTACTCCCACAGAGTTCTTATGCACTACCCATTAAACTGAACGACACGTAACACGCAATTCAGAACCAGGCTCGAATACCACAAAGAATCAGTTATTCATTAGATGAAAAGTGCCGCTTTAAACATGTGTTGATTCCAGCCACATGCCGTAAACATGTCTGTGCAGTTTTGTGTGAGCTGTGCAGATGTTTCTGCCGTTGATAATGCCATTATCTCTGGGACTGTAATTACCAACAACAAGTCTTGTATGGTCATATGAACCTCTGCATTCTTCAGCATATTTCTCGCAATGCTTCTTTTTTCTTTTCTTTCTTTTTTACAGGAGCAAACAGCTGCTTTATCCCAGAGGCAGTGTCCTCCTCCCAGACTAACATTAAACATAGTCTTTACCTTCCTGAAACCAGAGAGCATCTGTGGCCCTTCCTGCCAGAGAAGTCTGGTTACAGCTGTCTGCCGAGAGGTGGGGCGTTGTCAGGGTAACTGCTTCATTAGGGGTGTAATTACTGTAACATCCATGCTAGACAATGGATGCTATGGTGATAGACTCACTTTCAGTCTGCTAAGGGATGATGTTATGCAGGTAATGGGAGTCCACATTATGCTTTTACATCACAGTTATGTGTCTGTGTGTGGCATATTGAAAACAAAGTGGTGAGGGATGTAATGGCAGTCTGTTCAATATATTTTTATGTATAAAAAAAACTTTGATCTTTTCATTTTGAAAATGTACACATTAAATTGACTCGTACTCCTGTCCCACACATCCTTGTTTCCATTTCCTGACAATTAAAAGGATAGTTAGCCAAAAATAAAAATTACGTAATCATTGTAATTGCCTGTATGAACATGGCACCAGCACTGCCAAGGTCATAGTTTCAAAACATAGAGAATTGATAAAAATGTACACTAGAAATGTAATAAGGTCATCAATAAAATATGACATCAGTGGTTCACACATAATTTTATGAAGCTGCAAGAATACTTTGAGGAGAAATTGTTGAATAAAATTGTTTTCTTCGCGCACAAAAAGTATTCTTGTAGCAGTACGGTTGAACCACTGATGTCACATGGACTATTTTAATGATGTCCTCACTACCTTTCTGGGTCTTGAACGTGGTCGTTGCATTGCTGTCTATGCAGGGTTGGAAAGCTCTCAGATTTTATCTAAAATATCTAAGAGGTTTGAAGACGAACAAAGGTTTTACAGGCTTGCAATGATATGAGAATGAGTAACTGATGACAGAATTATCATCTTTGGATGAACTAACCCTTTAAAGGATGGCATTAAAAAAATTTGAAAATTCAGCATCCATTTAAATATAAAGTCTACTCTGAGTAAGGTCTGTCTGATGCATCAGTTACTTTTGTATTGCGTAATGCATTTCCACAAATAGTTATATTTGTTAAAAATTGAAATACAGTCTGTCCCTATTGACATTAATTAATGTTAGTGAACTCTATCAAATGTTTTTCAGCCATGTATGGGTTTTGACTCATGTCGGCAAAGATGTATGAGGGATGGTGTAGTGTCATGGCTAATCCCAGGGCTGTTAACCAGAAGGTTGCTAGTTCAAGCTCTTTGCAAAAGGACCAGGTCATTAGTCTAAATTATTACCAGAGGTGGGTAGAGTACCCACAAACTGCACTCAAGTAAAAGTACTTATACAAATATTTACTCAAGTAAAACTAAAAGTACTAATAGTTACTTGAGTGAGAGTAAAAAAGTATCGGATAAAAAAACTACTCAAGTAGTTAGTTACCAGTTACTTTGGGTCCTATGCTGAATATCTATAGTCTATTTTTATTTATATATATAGATACAATTTATTAAATTTGTGTGTGTGTGTGTGTGTGTGTGTGTGTGTGTACATATATATTTCATCAGCTTTTACTCCAGTCTTCAGTGTCACATAATCCTTCAGAAATCATTCCAATATTTTGATTTCTTCTTAATGATGTTCTTTTTAGCTTTTTATTCATCAAATAATCCTAAACAAAATGTCACAAGTACCAAAAATATTAAGCTGCAAATCTGTTTCCACCTCTGGTAATAAATCAATATATTATAATTATTATTTTGAAGGATCATGACTCTGTAAACTCTAGTAACAACTGATGAAAATTCTGATTTGATTCATTGAAATAAATTATATTTTAAAGTATATTAGTCATGTATTTTATATGTATAAATAACCTCTGACACGGAGAAGAGTGAAAACTCCTCACATGACGGCTAAGTCACCGAACATCTGAACATAATGAACCAAATGCATATTGATAGATCTTCCATCTGTTCTCCAAAATGTAGACAAATGTATACTTTGCAAGTGTAAATATTGTGGAAATATCAATATATGTGTCTAGGCAAAGGCATTCCTCCTGGAACAGAGCTAACGTGGGTTTGAAGGGTATTTATTTCATACTCTGTGACAGTTTATTTAATGTAAAAATAATATTGTATTTAATGTGTAAGTTACACGTACAACAAACTAATGTCATAGTGGTTTCGTGTACTGTAATCGAATGTTGCCTAAGCAGTATCTGTTGAACCATAAACAGCACACGCGGTGTTCATTAATAAAGATATTCATCACTAGCAAACAATAGCCTTTGCAGATTTGCTTTCAATTGACTGTTGGTCCAAAGCCACATCTTCCATGCTCTTGATGTTCTTAAACTTTCTGTTACATCTCTAAATGAGAACCGCTTCAGACGACTCAGCGTGTGCAGCAGGGAACTGAACGAATCATTCAAACTGATTCGCAAACCAATTCACTGGTTTGCCAACTGGTTTGATCAAGCCTTTGAACAGAATTGACTCAAAAGAATGAATCATTCATGAATGGGCATTGCTCATTGCCCAGCAAAAAGCAGACAGAGCGTTTGGAGTAAACTGAAGCATTTATAACTTGTGCTGCATTTAGATAAAGTAACGAGAGGAGCGTCGCCCACAGTAACGAAGTAAAAGTACAGTTTTTTCACAAAAAAATTTACTTTAAGTAACAATTAAAGTACCCATCTTTAAATATATTCCAAAAGTACTAGTTACCCAAAAAAATTGCTCAAGTAAATGTAACGAAGTAAATGTAACTCGTTACTACCCACCTCTGGTTATTACTTAAATTCACTATTTACTACACAGTTCTTAGTGAATATTGTTTATAAATAGATCTTACATTTACTTTACCTTAATTTGACATAATACCAATGCTGAAATGTAGTTTCATCAAACCATCCTTTCTTTTTGCATTCTCATTTTACACTAACCCAGTCTGCATTCACTTAGTTTTTACTCAGGCTGGCACAGATTCAAAGACACACAAAGAATCGGGTACATTAGTCTTTGACAGGTATGAATGGCCTAAATAAACAGTGAAGAGTTCTGAGCAAGTCCTCTGATATGTCTCATTCGTTTGGTCTGGGAGCCCAATGACAGCTTGATTTGGCTTTAGATTGCCACGAACCATTTGTCAGGCCTTTTCGTGTGGGCTGTCAGACCAGTTGACTGGCAAGCAGATTGATTGTCCTCCGCGTGTCAGTGCCTGCATCTGACACACTTGCGCGGCGAACTGGCAGACGTGAGCTCGGAGATGCCTGCTGGAAATGTAGACGTGTGAAGAATAGACCCGGGGCAGATATTTGTGTGAGCACTAATAGAATGTGAAGGGAGAGCCAGATATTTGCAGTGATATGAGGTGAGCAGGAGCAGCTGTGTTCGCTATGTGTACATACATGGAATGCAACACTGCGTCCCAAAGCATACGTTCGTTTTAAAACAAATCGCCTATAGAAACATATGAGATGTGCAAATACACACCCACCTGCCCACTTACACTCACACAAACACGGGTAGGCTGCACTCCTGGGTGGGCCGTGTATTGTACAAGACAGGTCCCAGTGCATGAAAAGTGAGACTCTGTCAAGGAGAAGCATTGTGTGTGCATGTGTGTGTGTGTGTGTGTGTACGTGTGTGTGGTGATCGTTCAGCCCAGCCATTCCTAAGGATATATGGTGAAATAGATTTCTCCAGGGGAGAGGTGTGTGTATGTGTGTTCGCCCGGACACATGGCGAAATGGAGGCCCAGCAGTGAGTGGATCAGTATGAGGGTGGACTCTGTACGCCTCTTGCCCAGCCAAAGATACAGCACACGTTCCACTCAATCCCGTCATGACCTCAGCCAGCACTGGGAGACAAACACCCGTGCTCTGCGCTATTCCTGAAGGAAAACTCACCACTCCGGGCATGCAATGAATGACTCAGCACTCCGCCTCATACGTGATGGTCAACCTGGAGCGCTCCGGTCGTGATGACATCACTGCGAAGGTCAGTTCCCACCCCGCCATGGGCTGCGGCGTTAATCAGAGTCAGATTGAGCAGGGAGGGGAGAGGACAAACACTCTACGATTTCAGCTGTACATGCTATGACAGAACCATTTCCATGGAGAAATATCCCCAAACTCGAGCCCAGGTCAACAATTCCCAGACAATTAATGGGTTCTAGTGCAATTAATATTCTGGGAATTTTTGCACCGTTGTTATTCGTTTCGTTGTGAATAGACTGACTTCAGTGTACAGCCTAAAATAACATTGTTACATGCAAAAGCATTTATACTTTACATAAACAATCGTTCAAAATGTTTAGGGTCGCTAAGATTATTTAGTCTTTTTGAAAGAAGTCTCATATGCTCACCGAGGCATTTATTTGATTAGAAATACAGTAAAACAGTAATATTGTGAAACATTATTCAAATTTAAAGTAACATAAATTAATAAAACATAAACAATAAAATGTAATTTATAAAAGCTGAATTTTTATTTCATTACTCCAGTCAGTGTCACATGATCTTTCAGAAATCATTCTAATATGCTGATTTGCTGCTCAAGAAACATTTCAGATTTATTATCAATGTTGAAATCAGTTGTGCTGCTTAATGTTTTTGCAAAAAAATACAAATATTTTGTGATTTTATTTTTATTTTATGATGAAAATAAAGGTCAAAGGATTTATTTTAAATTGAAACCTTTTTTAACAAATAGATTTATTGTCACTTTTAAACAATTAAATGCATCTTTGCCAAATTAAAGAATAAATGTCTTAAAAAAAGAAAAACGCTTACACTCACCAGCCACTTTATTAGGTACACCTGTTTAATTGCTTGGTAACACAAATTGCTAATCAACCAGTCACACAGCAGAAACTCAATGCATAGGCATATACTGTAAATGTGATGAAGATGCTTCAAACCGAGCATCAGAATGGGGAAGAAAGGGGATTTAAGTAACTTTGAAAGTGGAGTGGTTGTTGGTGCCAGACAGGCTGTTCTGAGCTGCTCAACTGGGATTTTCACGCGCAACCATCTCTAGGGTTTGCAGAGAATGGTCCAAAAAAGAGAAATTATCCAGTGAGCGGCAGTTGTGTGGATGAAAATGCCTTGTTGTTGTTAGAGGTCAGAGGAGAATGGGCAGACTGGTTAGAGATGATAGAAAGGCAACGATAAGTCAAATAACCACTCGTTACAACCAAGATATGCAGAATACCATTTCTGAATGCACAACACGTCGAGCCCTGAAGAAGATGAGCTACAGCAGCAAAAGACCACAATGGGTGCCGCTCCTGTCAGCTAAGAACAGGAAACAGAGGCTACAATTCGCACAGGCTTACCAAAATTGGACAATAGAACATTGGAAAAACATTGCCTGGTCTGATGAGTCTCAATTTCTGCTGCGACATTCAGATGATACAGTCAGAATTTGGCTTAAAGAACATGAAAGCATGTATCCATCCTGCCTTGTCTCAATGGTTCATGCTGCTGGTGGTGGTGTAATGTGTGGGGTATATTTTCTTGGCACACTTTGTGCCCCTTGTTACCAACTGAGCGTTGTTTAAATGCCACAGCCTACCTGAGTATTGATGCTGACCGTGTCCATACCTTTATGACTACAGTGTACCCATTTTCTGGTGGATACTTCCAGCAGGATAATGCACCATGTCACAAAGACTGATTTCTTGAACATGACAATGATTTCACTTTACTCAAATGGCCTCCCATGTCACCAGATCTCAATCCAATAGAGCAGCTTTGGGATGTGGTGGAACAGGAAGATTAGCAGAAGGGATTTGCAGCCGACAAATCTGCAGCAACTGCATGATGCTATAATGTCAATATGGACCAAAATATCTGAGGAATGTTTCCAACACCTTGTTGAATCTATGCCACAAAGAATTAAGGCAGTTCTGAAGGCAAAAGGGGTCCATCCCAGTACTGGCAAGGTGTACCTAATAAAGTGGCCAGTGAGTGTACATGAACAGTTGCTTTGCATAATTTTCTAATCAATTGCAATCCATGTTAATAGCACTGTAGCTTGACAAAGTCATTGTCGTCAAGCACAAACATGCCTCCTTTCTACACGGCAACCTAAATATAGATCAAATAATGATCAAAAGTATTGTAACGCATATATCAAGTGTTGACTAGTGCATATTCAGCATTTAAAAGTCACATAATCAATGCAGGCAGTGCATGAATTTTGTTTCTTCGTGAATTCACCTATAGAGATTAGCAGTAGCTACTTTGATGTAGGTCAGTGGTGTGAGTACCACAGTAGTAGTCAAGATCACTTAAATAACACCAAACCCCGTTGTCATTAAAGTTTTTTCCCAGCGGAGCCCCTCTCAAACTGATTCATCGCAGTTACTCACCATTAGGAATAAACTCAGCACTCATAACTAATAACAAATGCCAAAACATCTCACCTCGTTGACAGTAATGGTCTATGTGAGATTTAAGTGAGCCGCAAAATGAATCACTGAATTCTAGCTGATGATTCACAGTCCTGGAAGTTTGATGGGGGCTTTTAAGAGACACTGAAGATACAGTACGGGTGTCCATACAAACAAAGCTCAGTTACAACTGAATTCCATTCCTGTCATGGGATAGCAACTTGGCTACAGTAAAATGCGATTGGTTCCCAGTTCACAGCTTAAGAATCGACTATAGTTAGTGCTATTGTAAGAAATTCTGTTTTCCTTTAAATAGTATTCAACTGCGTTTCAGATTGTTAATATATAAAGGAACAGGGATTATTTAGTAGCCGAGTAAACAGTATCATCCATAATGGTCCCAAGCTGTGATGCGTCCCCTCAGGTGACTACAGTGCGGTCACCACTTAACCTTCCTGCTCTAATGTTGCCCATTGGCCCGTGAAGTTTCATCAAGTTTATGACAGGGAAAGACCTTAAAAGCTTATTGAGGAATAGGGAGTGTTTACTCTGTTCTTGTAATGGATCTCTGAGGGCAACAGCAGAGTGAGTGAGAGAGAGAGAGAGAGGTGAGCTGGGTTAGATTTATAGACAAGAGTAAGAAAGCAATAAGAAGTGACACACCAGTGCTTCATTTGAAGCCAATGAATGCTAAGAGTTGTATATATGTTTGAAAAAATATGCTTAGGTGGAACAAATAATAAATTGGAATTATATAAAGAAGATTATGTATGTGTTATATTTTTATATTAATGTGTATATACAGGTGCATCTTAATAAATTAGAATGTTGTGGAAAAGTTCATTTCAGTAATTCAACTCAAATTTTGAAATTTGTGTATTAAATAAATTCAGTGCAAACAGACTGAAGAAGTTTAAGTCTTTGGTTCTTTTAATTGTGATGATTTTGGATCACATTTAACAAAAACCCACCAATTCACTATCTCAACCAATTAGAATATGGTGACATGCCAATCAGCTAATCAACACAAAACGCATGCGAAGGTTTCCTGAGCCCTCAAAATGGTCTCTCAGTTTGGTTCACTAGGCTACATAATCATGGGGAAGACTGCTGATCTGACAGTTGTCCAGAAGACAATCATTGACAACCTTCACAAGGAGGGTAAGCCACAAACATTCATTGCCAAAGAAGCTGGTTGTTCACAGAGTGCTGTATCCAAGCATGTTAACAGAAAGTTGAGTGGAAGAAAAAAAGTGTCGAAGAAAAAGGTGTAAAACCAAACAAGAGAGAACCTTATGAGGATTGTCAAGCAAAATCGATTCAAGAATTTGATTGAATTTCACAAGGAATGGAGTGAGGCTGGGTTCAAGGCATCAAGAGCCACCACGCACAGACGTGTCAAGAAATTTGCTGAACCACAGACAACGTCAGAGGCATCTTACCTGGGCTAAGGAGAGGAAGAACTGAACTGTTGCCCAGTGGTCCAAAGTCCTCTTTTCAGATGAGAACCAGTTTTGTATTTCATTTGGAAACCAAGGTCCTTGAGTCTGGAGGAAGGGTGGAGAAGCTCATAGCCCAAGTTGCTTGAAGTTCAGTGTTAAGTTTCCACAGTCTGTGATGATTTGGGGTACAATTTCATCTGCTGGTGTTGGTCCATTGTGTTTTTTGAAAAAGTCACTGGATCCCTTTACTGGTACATTTTGTAGCACTTCATGCTTCCTTCTGCTGACCAGCTTTTTGAAGCACCAAAAGTTGGTTAAATGACCATGGTGTTGGTGTGCTTGACTGGCTAGCAAACTAACCAGACCTGAACCCCAGAGAGAATCTATGGAGTCTTGTCAAGAGGAAAATGAGAAACAAGAGACCAAACAATGCAGATGAGCTGAAGGCCACTGTCAAAGAAACCTGGGCTTCCAGACCACCTCAGCAGTGCCACAAACTGAACACCTCCATGCCAAGCCGAATTGAGGAAATAAAACAAAAGGTGCCCCTATATTCAGTACATGTACAGTTAATGAACATACTTTCCAGAAGGCCAACAATTCACAAATTGTATTATTATTTTATTATTATTATTATTATTATTGGTCTTATGAAGTATTCTAATTTGTTGAGAATTGGTGGGCTTTTTTGTGAAATGTGAACCAAAATCATCACAATTAAAAGAACCATAGTCTTAAACTACTTTAGTCTGGGTGCATTGAATTCATTTAATATGAAAACAATTTGAGTTGAATTACTGAAATAATCTAAATTTTCTACAACATTCTAATTTATTGAGATGCACCTGTATAGACATATATATATATCTAGAGAGAGAGAGAGAGAGAGAGAGACAAAAATGAGACGGATGTAGTTTTGTTGCATCATGCTTCGGATGTTACCCTACCTTCCCCTCCCTAACCTGCCGGATCCATGACTAATGCGCCCTGTGGTTGGATTTCATAATTTACACCGAATGAAGAATGAAACAGAGTAAAAAAGATGAAGAAAGAGGCTACCTAATCTGCAAAGGTGTTTAGAAAAAGTTCTCAATTGATAGTGCTTCTTCCTTTTTCAAAGCAATCCTTCCCTCCCTGTACTTCTGAACATGAATTAATGTAAATTCCAGGCGTTTTCTCGCTCCGGCTCTGATGCTCCATCTCACCGGTGCGCTGGAATCTCGTAGGGGTGTGTGAATCTTGCAGTAATGGCATTCCTGTCCAGCTACATTACCGCTATTTCCCAGCCATCAATCAGAAGACTGCAGTGAAGTGTAATGAGCTGCGAGCAGGGCAGGACCAGTGGACAGGGAGGACCGGACAGCAGATAGCTACTGATATTAGCACCAGGCCTGCGGTAGCAGTATGACAACTCCTTAGTCTTCTCAACTTAAGCAATCAAAAGTGTCAAGATTAGAGAGCTGGAGATTGTACTTCTGAAAGTAACACTTTCACACAGAAATGGGGTGGGATCCTGTGGGGACATGAGTATTGCATTAATATGAATTTTGACAATGGATTTGAATTTGATTAAATAGTTTTCTGTCCTTGCCAGACATTTAGTCGATCATTTGGTTTCTATCTCTGTCATATTCAGATGCACCTCCCACATTAAAATCTGTTCAGTATCATATTTTAAAACAGAATCACAGTGCATTTTACTTCCATAATATAATGTTTCCAAGATGATAATATACTATATGTGTGTGTCTTTGTATATACAAACACATATAACATAAACAAATGCAAAAAAGCTACTAATCGTTTAGCAATTAATTTAGAAAAATATTTACATGTGTTCATATAATTTTTATTATATAAAAATATATTTAATATATAAACAGAACAAATTTTTCTTAAATATATACATGTGTGTATAATTGTATTATTTATATGTACATAATAAATATACACAGTACATACGTATATAAGATGTACACAAAAACTTTTATTTTGGAATCAAGATTAATCGTTGCCCAGCACTAAATATAACTTAATATAATATAATATAATACAATATAATATAATATAATATGCATTTGTTCTTGTTTTAAGCCTAACAATATATATATATATATATATATATATATATATATATATATATATATACATGGATATTATGCCTGAATAGATGTACATTTGGAGCTTGTTACATTATAGATTATTTCAAAGAAAATATATGTTTTTAATTCTTAATATGACTAATTTGTATTCTGTTACAAAACAATCTGCAGGAGTATATTAATAGCATTCAGATATTGTGAATATGTTTTCTGCATGAAATCCCAGGAGTAGTGACAGAACGATCACATCACTGGACACTCGGTTAGTCATGAGGAACCCCTCCTAACTGCTATCTGTGTGTAAGATATGACATCATCACACTATGATGGCTGCTTTATCTTATTGTGACATCATAATTCTATCAGCTGGTTGACTCCCAAGATGAGACTGCAGGAGCCATGAGTTTGAGGTGTTTCAGAGGGGTTCCTCCACTGACAGTGACATTGTACACACTCACAGATGCAGTACACACACACGCACACACGAACAGATTGTACTAAAGGGAGTATCAGAGTGGCGTAAAGCAAAACAAATGGGTGTGTTCCTTGCGTATATCTGTTCCTCAGAATTCACTATAAATCAGTCTAGAAAATTCTGTAATACTGAACAATAACAGCTTCAGTTTTTCTACACTGTAGAAACTTGGTAGAAACAATTTCACTCAGAAATTGCTAGTAAACTTCTAGTCGGATTGAAGATCAAAGATCAAAGATCAAAGATTGTTGGAGTATGATTTCATGAAAAACCTTTAACTTTCCATTGCACAATAGGTTATTTTACTGTAAATAGGTTCTTTAGTTTTTCAAAATGAATGAACTAAAAGAGTTTTATTATGGCATCACTATGAAAACTCCCAATTTGTTACATTGCTTGTTTTGTTTGGTTTTTGTCTGTATGAGCTGGTCTTTTCAGCAGACACAGCTCTCTAAAATAAACTACAGCTTAAAAGCAAACTCTGCCCATGACCAGCTAATCCATGACCTATTAGATCAAGTATCCACCTTTGGAGGGACCCTCCAAGAATGGTTATGTAAACCTGATCACTTCAGAGCATTGCTCATCCCGTTGTACAGTACGCTCCAAAGGGCAGCTACCTAACTACTTAGTCACCACTAAAGACTATGAGAAATGCCTTTCCTCCTTTATAGGCAGGAGTGTTTAGTGCAGATCAAAGAGACACAATCAAATGAATGCTAGTGGATTCTTTTGTCATCTTTCTTTCTGGCTTAGTCTTTAAACTCTTGTGCTGCTTTATGCTTTTAAGAATAAAACTAATAACTGCAACCATCCTCAGACTTGTGTTATGGTGCTATTTGTGGTGTCAGAAAGTATCTGGGTTTTAAGTGTTTCATTTATAATGGCAATTAAAACACATAAAAATCAGGGAGGTCAATCAATCAATTAATTACCGCTAAATTTGTGTAAACATTCTTTTTATTAAGGGATTTTTAGTTTTACTTGCACAATAAACATTAAATTCTAAATTTGTCAAATTGCATCAAGATGCAATCTGAAAGTTATCAGCATTAAAAAGTTGAAGATATTTAATATATTTAATATGTAAGTATATTTGACAGCATTAATGTTAAATGACTACTGACTTACAAAACCGTCATTTAAATGGCATCTTAAGGATGAATCATGTGCATCCTTGGAACCTTTGATATGGGCTGGAAACAGATTTTTACTGGAAATTTTATGTTGCTTTTAGAGAGACATTTCTCTTGTAATCTTAGATTAGAATCAGACAGTGTTTACACTGGACACGCAAAACTTGCTGCACACTTTGAAGGGTGAAGATCTTCTCATCACTCAGAAGGTAAAGCTCTCAAAAATACCCTCATACACCATTTAAGAGGTTTGTTCTCAGGATGAGTATAACTTCTAAACTCAATCTATGCTCACCACTAAACAAAAACCTGTTGAGCTCTGTGACACTTTACTGCTCTGTTCCAAAAACCCAATGAGCAGCCTGCATTTTAACTGTCACAGAGTCTCATAAATGACTGATTTGGTAAAATAAATGATGCCAAAATTAGTTACAAAAATGACTTACCTTCAGTCCACATGTTTGTTCATCAGAACAGATTTGGTGGAATTTATCACTTGTTCACCAGTGGAACCTCTGCAGTAAATGGGTGCCGTCAGAATGAGATACCAAACAACTAATAAAGACATGACAATAATCCACAAGTAATCCACATCTGAATGTCTACTAAAAGTTGTCTCATCTGAATTAGGGGAGAAATATGCACATATCAAGCACCATTCTAAACCAAATTTCTCAACAAATATTGGTGGGTTTTAATGCGAGGGAACAACAAGAGATGGACTTTTTCACTGGAGGAAGTGTTATTATAGAATATTATCTTGTATTTTGGCTGGAATGCCTTAATGATAAATTTATTTCTTACAAAAATGTTTCACTTTAGAAGATGTTAATGATGGCCTGGAGTCTTGTGGATTACTGTGGTGTCTTTATCTTTTATCAACTGTTTGGACTCATTTTGACGGCACCCATTCACTGCAAAGGACCTATTGTTCAGCAAGTGATTTAATTTCTCCAAATCTGTACTGATGAAGAAACAAACTAAACTACTTCTTATATAGTAAGATTAAATTTTTTTTTTGGGGGGGGGGGGCTATTCTTTCAAAATGCTGCTTCTGTTTTTCAGAGAGAGCATGTCTGTTTCCATTATTTTGTTCTTATAATGACTTATTATATGCTCTTATGGAAACAGTGAGGTGGATTCAAGTGAGCAGCTTACTGAATTCTTCAAAGTTCAGACGTTATGTATGCAACAGCAATGTGATCTGTTTGGATCTGAGTATTTCGTAAGGTCAGTTTTGGGCGATGGTGTAAGGCAGGGAGTTAGTCATACATCAAGGAAATCTACAGCTGGAATAAATTTCACACAGAATAATGAAATTTAAGTCATTTATTGGCCTGACAGTCAATTGCTGTAAATGTTTACATGACTTACATCTACATGTTAATAGAGGACAGTTGGATTAACTGAAAATGTAAAGATTAATTGAAAGATTTATAAAACCTGGTAAACTTGTGGATTCTTTGTAGCAATCTTGTGTCACTTGAGAAGGACTTGTTTTCTGAAAGAAAGAAACATGTAAATGTAATTCAAATGGAAAACAAGATTATTCTTCTTATCCCACTGCCAGGAAAAACTCAAAGTAAATAAATAAATAATAACAATGAATAAGACTGAATGCTTTGTGTCATTTTGCTTCTCAAGTAAACGTCTCATAAGTAAAGAATGTTTTGAAATGTATTTTTATTTACTGTGTAAGAAAGTATTTTTTGAGTGTAAGAGTTTTTCATACTTGTATCTTGTTTTAAGAGTGTTTAAATATCTTATTTTTTAAATGAGTCAAAACTAAAAACAACAGATAAGTTCTGGTTTTAAAAAACATGGTGGAAGTTGAAACACGGTTATATGTTCAGTTCAGTTGATATTTCACTCTTCAGTAGCATGTAATGACTGGCTTTCTTATAGCAATTAGGATGCATTAATATTAGCGCTGTAAATCGATTACATTTATAACTCAGATTAATAACATAAAGTTGCACTACAAATGGATTGCAAACTCATTTGAACTCTGCAAATTTGAAATAATTGACAAATACTAAGTAGCATGTAACCTCTGACTTTCTGACAGATTTTTTTTTTTTTTTTTTTTTTTTTTTTTTTTAACTTGTGCAAGAACAATGACGAGCAAGGATGAAATCTATAGTGAAGCAACCAAAATGGGCCTGACAGGTATGGCTCAAACACAGAGCAATACAAGCTGAGTAAATACTTAAACATCCTGTAAGTAATATGCTAAGACTGGAGCAATCGTCTGATGTTGCTGCGATTTACTTGGGTTTGAATATAATTACAGGAAGGAAGATAGTGTGGAATTCGTGAACACCCAAACTTTCAGCAGCCTCTCATGGGAATAGCTTCATATTATAAACATGAATGATGCAGCGATGTTTGATGAAATCCCTTCAAACTCACCCAGATGAGTAAGTTAATGGATGCAGAAGGAGATCAGGTGTAAGCTCATGTTGTATAGGAGGAGATCAGTCCTGCTGAATGTGTGGCTTTGTTTACGGCTCCCCGAGACACTTATGGACACTCTCATTTTTGGCTGCACTTAACATGCTGTGGTTGAAACCGTTTGTTGGGCTGTTAAAAACCAGTGGTACATTGCCAGCTCTAAGCCTTATCTTTTTACACATGCTCACATAATGCCTGAGATCAAGACGGGTCCTCTACAATGTGCCATAAATGTAATCTTTCGGGCCTCCTTATCAAAATATTTTGTTCCCGCTTCCATCAAAATACTTCAGTAACCTTGGAATCTGTCAAAACATTTGGGTATTTTGGAGTTTACCTGACGGCAAATGATTCCTTCTGAAATGGCTGCCTGAAATATTCTCCCCATCGCAGATTAAAGGACCGCGTGCTTTAAACAAAGGTTTAAAACAAAGCGCTAGCCTTTGACTTGCCATAGTCAAGCCAAAATGGGCCGGGAAGAAATGTGACTAAGCAATGTTTAATCTTTGACCTGTCTATCTGTCTGCTTCTTTCCCTCCCTGTCTGTCTATTTCTATCTCTTTCTCTAGGAAACCTTTGTCAGCAAATATGTATCCGTGCGTCACAGAAATGTAAACAAATTACTACAGTGTTGCCGTCACGATTGCTATTATTAGTCATTTAGTCTAAGCACTGTCTTTTATATCTGTTGCAGGATTAATGATAAAGTTCAGTTAAGATTGACATCATACAGTTAAAAATGACCTTATTTTGGCAGTAGACGGTTTTATTTTGGTATGTATTAGGCCTATGCATTTTACAGTTCAAAATTTTATTTCCTGATAAATAAACCTTAAATAACTAAAAACAAAAATCTGCTTTTTGCTTTAAAATATACTTATAGTTATCATGTAAATTTTACTCTTAATTATATCACAAAAATTTAAGTAAAATTACATGCATTATCCTGATCCTTTCATCATGCACACTGCTTTGTTTTACCAGATTTTGTTTTTTTTTTGTTACAATTACAAAGGTCGTTTGCAATGTTCTTAAAGATGCACTATATAAATTAAGATGCCCTTTATACATTTTTACTCTAAATTATAATTATTATTTTTTTACTTACTAAATATTACAGTAAAATGGCATGCATTATCCCGATGAATACAATATAATTTCATCATGCACCCTTTTTAAATACTTTACTAGTTACAATTACAAACACTTGTGCAATGTTCTTACAGATGCACTTCAGTATTTTTTTGAGAAGTTTTATGCATATCAGGATTTTTTTCTTCCTATATCTCTACTCTCTCTTCAGCTTGCTCTGCCTTTGAACAGCTTTTCTTTTTTAGACAATGTGACCACTCTAATTTTTCAGCCTCTTTTTTCAAAGATCACCTTTCATGGTCCAGTTGAGTCCCAATGGATAAAGCTAAATCCCACCATTTAACTTCATCCATCGGGATTCGTCTGCACCATGATTGTTCATTTATTACCCTGTTTGACTGAAACATTCCACAAGTAAAAGGAGTTGTGAATACCATTTCGTGTAGTTGTAGTTTTATGCGTTTTCAAATGCTGCTGACCAAAGTGTAAACGTCTCACCACACACTGATTCTCATTTATTATACAGTTATTTTTATTTTCTTAAATATGTATTATTTTCAAAGTAAAACAGGAGTATATCATTTCATGTAGTTATACTTACTGATCAAAGTGTGCAACTAATGAGAAGAATGAACTAATCTGATGAAACAGGCATCTTTATTTTTAACACTCATTCAATATTTCACTCCGCGCAGGTTCTGCACGTGTATCTGGGATGTTTGAGCAGCTGGTCTCTCTTAACGGAGAGAGACTTTCTCACAGGGTCTCTCTCCTGAGGAAAACACCTCTGCGGCATGTAAGATGACCACACATCTAGCACAAACCAAATGCTTTCGTCCCACCACCCATCTGTGCGCTGAAATTTCCCTATTCTTGAATGGATGCCAGTGCAGCGAGAGTTTGGCTTTGTGCGAACCTGTTTGTTTGGGCCACACACCCAGCAAAGCTTCTTCTGTCACAGAGCTGTCACTGTCTGCCCCTCTCCTCAATCTGCAGAGATTCCTCAGGGATGGAATAATCACAGGTGAGGTTGCAGCCTCACAGTGAAGTGAAATAACCCTATATTGTATAAACATTACATCACTACTTCTATAGGTTGGTGTCTGGCAGTGGTCCACATTTTACAAGTTCTCATATGCTTGAGAAAAAAGGAAGTGGATTTTACTTCAATGTCCATTTCCTCCCACAAACCACAAATGTTGGATGGACAACATATATAATAATTGCAATAGAGTGCTATAGGGATGACATATTTTTGTAGGCCAAACCCAAGAAATTAGCATATTTTCATTTCTGGTTTCATCGTCTCAAAGTCTTTTTTTAATGGATTTTTGGTTAAATGCCTGAAATAAGATTTGTGGTGAACACAAGCTCAACGTATTTTCCATTTTA
The DNA here is from genome assembly GCF_023724105.1 of Carassius gibelio. Lineage (NCBI taxonomy): Eukaryota > Metazoa > Chordata > Actinopteri > Cypriniformes > Cyprinidae > Carassius > Carassius gibelio. The sequence goes on from NC_068409.1 coordinate 11,678,183, forward strand.
TTCCGCAACATAAATACAGTTAAACACCCTTGTAATTGTTTAATGCTTTCGTCTTAAGTCTGAAAGAGGGTTGCTATAGCAAGTGTTCCTGATAAGTGTTTAAATGGGACTACAAAGGTTTTTTAGACCATTAAAAAACTTTCACAACCTCATTGTATTTATAATCAAGTTTTTGCAAACTACCGTAACTCAAAATTAAGGAACAATGTTTATAAATGAAGACTAAAGAATTAGAGTTAGAGGCTTTACAGTGGTGACCATGAAGTCATGCAACTGAAGTGTAGTTTGTTTATAGTCGACATTTAGAATTTTACTTCTGGTGAGAAACCACCCAAAACACCCTAGAAACCTCATGCAGTGCCATAAAAACCACTCAAAACAATGTAGTAAACACATGAGCATCATACCAGTGACATATGCAAATGCAATCACCACTATTTATCCTGAAATGCTGGTAATATGGTGCATTAGTACTAGACTGTGCATTAGTACTCGACTGTGAATTAAACGATTTTAATTGCGAGTTGCAATTCCGAGATTATGTCTCAAAATTCTGATAATAAATATCAACTTTTCATTTTCTCTTTTCCGCACAGCTCAACTCACGAGTTTATAACCCACACTTCTAGCATTTTTCTTTAAAATTGACAAACTCACAATTGTTGAGTCAAACTGAGTTGTAAAGTCCAAACTGGGATATGTAAACTTGCATTTGTGAGAAATTGTGAGATAAAATAGATAAATGTTATGTAAAATGTTATATATTTAAATAGTAGTTCTATTGTGATAATTATAATTTATTTTTTATATTATATTTATATTTGTTTAAATCAAATGTATATGTTAAGAGTAGGACAATAACAGCAGGTTTCATCCATAGTCTGTCTGTTTAAACATCTGTGTTTAGTTTCAAATGGCATCTTTGACAACAGTCTACTATAAAAATGGTTTGCATTCCAATTCTAACATCCGAAGGCACAATCATTTTTTTTCTCTCATTCCATGGATTTTACCTGATTCCCTCCACTTGTTGCCAGTGTTTTTCTGCCACCACAATGTGGGCACAGCTGCAAGTGAGGTGACTGTGACATCTACTCCAAATCGGTTTGATTGTTTTATTAACATTTACATACCCCAACCCTAAACCTATGCCTTAAAATAATAAAACTAATAGTAATTGTTGTACAGTGTGACAAATAAAGGTTCAACGCAATATTATAGCTCAGAAAATTTTAATTTGAGTAGAAACACCAGAGACCAGAAATGTAAACCATCGTTCCAGTTGGGCAAGACTTCTGCGTTCTGGTAAAAGGTGGATAGAACGGTGATTAAACTGACTTGGAACAACCTTTCATACCCAGAGCCCCTTTATCCTAATGGGCAACATGCTGCCCAGGGCCCTGAACATTAGGGGGCTGCTGAAACAATTATCTTTTGCATTTTAAATAGGGTTGCCATGGAATTGTCCCTAATTGAAAGGGTTAGTTCACCCGAGAATGAAAGTTCATCCATCTTCTAATCACCCTCGAAGCATCCTAGGTGTATATGACTTTCTTCTTTCAGAATAATACAATTGGAGTTATATTAAATATTGTCTTTGTTCTTCCAAGCCTTTCAATGGAGTAAGCGGGTGTTTGTTGTCAACGGTTCGGAAGACGTGAAATAAAGTGTGCACATCTGTAATAAAACATCCCTCACATGCCTCCGGGGGTTGAATCAAGGCTTCTTGTAGCAAATGCATGCATTTTTGTCTGAAAGAGGTCTGAAAGAGGGTTGCTTCAATTTTTAGTATAACTCAGATTGGATTACCGTATTTTTTGCACCTGAGTATATATCGTATCAGTCCAAATTACGTCATGATGAGGAAAAAGGCATATATAAGTCGCACTGGACTATAAGTCGCATTTATTTAGAACCAAGAACCAAGAAAAAGCATTACCGTCTACAGCCGTGAGAGGGCGCTCTATGTTTTCAGGGGTAGACTACAGGAGCATTGAGCAGCATAGAGCGTCCTCTCGTGGCTGTAGACGGTAATGTTTTCTCTTGGTTCGTGTCAAATTAATTTTGATAAATAAGTCGCACCTGACTATAAGTCGCAGGACCTGCCAAAATATGAAAAAAAGTGCGACTTATAGTCTGGAAAATACGGTATTCTGAATAAGAAAGTCACATACACCTAGGATGCTTTGAGTGTGAGTAGAAGATGGACGAATTGTCATTCTCGGGTGAATTAACCCCTTAAGGCATTTGCAGGTGGCATATGACCACCTACCATACAAAGGAAGACTTTAAGACTAAGCAGAATCCTCTGATTCTAGTTGCTCCCACTTCACAGTGATTACTGCATATCAGTTTGGTCGAACGCAAAGATGTGATTATTGATGGTGAGCCCAACATCCAGTTAGAAAACATACTATCTACCTTTAAATATTTGCAAAAGTTGGACCGAGGCTATGGAATAACTAACCTTCCATTATCTGTGAAAGATTCAAGTTCTGTCTATGAGTTTAAAACTAAATTAAAATCTTATTTTCTTATTGGCTTTGTAAACTTTGTATGTTAGATTATCTTTTGAGTTTACTATAGTTATTCTTTTTACTTGTATTTATTTCAGGCTATTTGTACAGCACTATGGTCAACTGCTGTTGTGTTTATCTGTGCTTAATAAATACAAATACCTGAGGCAAAATGTCTTTCACTATTGTAAGTTAATGTTGTTAAATAGAGAAACTAAATTATAGCTTACAATTTTTGTAATTATATTTGCATTATATGAAGAGCAGGAAGAAGCCCTTTTAGTGGTGAGTGATATTTCATTTTATTTGCTGGGCTGTTGGTAATTTGTAAGATTATTACTCAATAATATTGTATAATTTATGTACATCATTTTTTGCCTCCTATAGGATTATGACGTGCGCATTAAGTTTGTTTTTATTTCAGGAGTATATCATGTGCATCTTTATACAGTGTTTGATCAGATTTTTGTCATACAATGGAAGGGGTGGGGGGTATAGGAGGGCCCCCAAAGCTTCGTTAACTCAGGGCCCCGAAAAGGCTTAAGGCACTGGTCATACTTGAGATATATATATAGAGAGAGAGAGAGAGAGAGAGAGGGCTATCCTACTCCAACCTATTCTGACAGACGTTGGAATGTGTGTGTGTGTGTGTGTGTGTGTGTGTGTGTGAGTGTGTGTGTGTGTGTGTGTGTGTGTATGTATATATATATATATATATATACAGTTTTGTTCAAAATAATAGCAGTACAATGTGACTAACCAGAATAATCAAGGTTTTTAGTATATTTTTTATTGCTACGTGGCAAACAAGTTACCAGTAGGTTCAGTAGATTGTCAGAAAACAAACAAGACCCAGCATTCATGATATGCACGCTCTTAAGGCTGTGCAATTGGGCAATTAGTTGAAAGGGGTGTGTTCAAAAAAATAGCAGTGTCTACCTTTGACTGTACAAACTCAAAACTATTTTGTACAAACATTTTTTTTTTTCTGGGATTTAGCAATCCTGTGAATCACTAAACTAATATTTAGTTGTATGACCACAGTTTTTTAAAACTGCTTGACATCTGTGTGGCATGGAGTCAACCAACTTGTGGCACCTCTCAGCTGTTATTCCACTCCATGATTCTTTAACAACATTCCACAATTCATTCACATTTCTTGGTTTTGCTTCAGAAACAGCATTTTTGATATCACCCCACAAGTTCTCAATTGGATTAAGGTCTGGAGATTGGGCTGGCCACTCCATAACATTAATTTTGTTGGTTTGGAACCAAGACTTTGCCCGTTTACTAGTGCGTTTTGGGTCATTGTCTTGTTGAAACAACCATTTCAAGGGCATGTCCTCTTCAGCATAGGGCAACATGACCTCTTCAAGTATTTTAACATATGCAAACTGATCCATGATCCCTGGTATGCGATAAATAGGCCCAACACCATAGTAGGAGAAACATGCCCATATCATGATGCTTGCACCTCCATGCTCCACTGTCTTCACTGTGTACTGTGGCTTGAATTCAGAGTTTGGGGGTCGTCTCACAAACTGCCTGTGGCCCTTGGACCCAAAAAGAACAATTTTACTCTCATCAGTCCACAAAATGTTCCTCCATTTCTCTTTAGGCCAGTTGATGTGTTCTTTGGCAAATTGTAACCTCTTCTGCACATGCCTTTTTCTTAACAGAGGGACTTTGCGGGGGATTCTTGAAAATAGATTAGCTTCACACAGACGTCTTCTAACTGTCACAGTACTTACAGGTAACTCCAGACTGTCTTTGATCATCCTGGAGGTGATCATTGGCTGAGCCTTTGCCATTCTGGTTATTCTTCTATCCATTTTGATGGTTGTCTTCCGTTTTCTTCCACGTCTCTCTGGTTTTGCTCCCCATTTTAAGGCATTGGAGATCATTTTAGCTGAACAGCCTATCATTTTTTGCACCTCTTCATAGGTTTTCCCCTCTCTAATCAACTTTTTAATCAAAGTACGCTGTTCTTCTGAACCATGTCTTGAACGACCCATTTTCCTCAGCTTTCAAATGCATGTTCAACAAGTGTTGGCTTCATCCTTAAATAGGGTTTACCTGATTCACCTGATTCACACCTGTTTCTTCACAAAATTGATGACCTCAGTGATTGAATGCCACACTGCTATTTTTTTGAACACACCCCTTTCAACTAATTCAACTAATTGCCCAATTGCACAGCCTTAAGAGCGTGCATATCATGAATGCTGGGTCTCATTTGTTTTCTGAGAATCTACTGAACCTACTGGTAACTTGTTTGCCACGTAGCAATAAAAAAATATACGAAAAACCTTGATTATTCTGGTTAGTCACATTGTACTGCTATTATTTTGAACAATACTGTATATATATATATATATATATATATATATATATATATATATATATATATATGTACTCCAGCCTACAGTAACTGGGTCAAAAGTAATCCATTTAAAACTCACAGAAAAGTGATTCACTCTTTCTTTGTCACGTAACATTTCCTTATTTTGACTCGCTATGATATGCGAACCCAGCAAAATTTCACTTATTTTGTCTCCTTTACAATAAATCCTTTTTCACAGAAGGACAGGGTGAGTATGAGACAGAGAGACAGATTGTTCAGAACGATACGGCCCTCAGACTGCAGCTGAGAAATGGTGCGTTTATGTTTATGGAGTGTGCGTGAATATATTCCAGACTTTATTAAATTGTGAACTCAGTGGGAAGGAGAGAGGACCGAATAGCACTTTGGAACAAAAGGCCTCAAGTTTCATGTTATGTCTTGGTTACAAATGACACAGCTTAACCCGGGATAGGAGACAAAGGCATAAATTGAATCTGGCCCCAAACCACAGACTCCTTAAGTGAAGGAAGGACATATCTGCAACACTTCTCTGACACCGTGAAGTGATACTCTTTTATATTGTTATGGTTAGACTGACGCCCCGAGCCAAGAAATGGCAGAAAATGGATTTCCACCCTTCGACTTTTCCAGCTTTATCCAAAAGATTTCTCAACCATGAGGAGATCATTCCTGAGTCATCCGAGCTTCAGTGATTCTGCAACAGGCGCGTGAATGTTTTGGAATGTGCATCATAATGAAAAGGCATCAATATCCCGAGTTCGTGGTTGCAGTTTAACGTTGTTTTCCGTGCCAAGAAAAGAGCCATCAAGCACAGATGACTCCTTCTGCTTCTTTTGTTATTCAACTCATTAATAATTCTGTTATACCTCTGATCTCCTATTGATATTAAATATATTCCCAGATGTTTTTCTTGTCAGTTCTACCACTCCTGTCTTGAACATCTTTGCTATTGTTTAACTTATGAGCAGGAAAACCTGCAGCCTTTAATAGGCTAAAGAAAACACAGGTTTGACATCAATCACTGCAGTGCGGCTACACGACAAAGCAACACCTACAAATTGGCTTTGAATTGCTAAATAGTGAAATCAGTGTTTCAGGGCAGGGCGGCATTTTTTTATTTTATTTTTTTTCTGCTGGAATGAATCACTTGAATATGACATTCATCTTTTTGATGAGTTTTGCTTTGATTAATGAGTGTCTGAGAGTGGAAAGTCCCTATCAAGCATCGGGAAGAGGGCAGGCATTTAGTAAGCAGCGCTCATCAGAAATCAAAAGTCTTCCCGAGAACAGCTTGCATGATTTTTTTTTTTCTTCCCTTTATGCAGAAGTTGTCAGCATGCCACCCAAAAGCTCTTTCTCATTCTTGACTGACAAGATGTCACATTTTGGTTTGTCTACTTTTTTTTTTTTGTAAATGGCAACAACAAAGTAAAATTATTGTAAAAATGATAAATTATTGCAACTTTTTATGTTCACATTTATATAAATGTGTATTATAATTATTATTACTATTATGATTACATATAAGAAATGTGAAGCAAAATTTAGGACAAAAAAAAAATGTTAAAAAAAAAAAAAAAATTTGTCATACTGTCAATGAAAGAAAACATCCATTTGTGCTTCCTAAAATCTATTTCTGAATTATATGTTGGATTTTTTTAGTTTACAATGGATGTGCAGTTACTAATTTTTTTTTTTTTTTTTTTTTTACATTTTCAGCTTGGTCTTAGAACTGTATTCAGTCCCCAGATGAGGGACTTCCTAAATACCATCAGAGATTTCACTTCACGACTAAGATGTAAGATGCCTCGATAATCCTGACAGGCGTTGTGAAACGCTGCAGTATGAATGATAAAGATCGGAATTTCATTGTTTGTTATTGTTTTAGCTGATTCATCCTGAAATTGACTGTTCCCCGTCCAGGGCCAAGCGCTGTCATGCAAACCTCTGCTCTAATAATTTCAGAACATGTGGTAGGATGAAATTTGCTCAGCAACACCTGTAGGTACTTCCCCAGACTATAAAACACAAGAATGCTACTCTACCTTCACGTCGAGTGTTTGAGTGATGGCACACAATGTGAGTTTTTTACAGGACAGAGATTAGTGTATATCTGCTCAAGGCTGCTTTATCGGCGCTCGGGTGAAGCTTCTTTGAGCTTGAAGTTCCCTGATGGACAGATAAAGCCCTCAGCAGCACAAAGAGCCTGAATGATATCTGTCTCCACGGGATCTGCTGAAGTCCTGCTCAATTTGACATTCAATTCAATCCTTTTGTGCTGAGGCTACATGGATCATTTTTGTTGCTCATGCCTTTGCAAATGATGCATTTAACAGTAAATCTGTATCTGTTTTGCTATTGTGAATTTCATAAAGTTCACATTGATGAAATATAACACAGATAACATTAAATAGATATTTTTCGTCATGTTAGAAAGTATTTTCAACTTAAAGCCCAGGGCGTCTCTACTTAACCGTCGGTCTCATAGGATTTTGGCTAGAAGAGATACATCTACAGCTGAAAGTGATGCAAAATCTCAGCCTATATTGTTGCAAAGTCCTTTGATCCAAAATCTCTTAAAATCTTGCCGGATGGACAGGAAAAAAGGAAACGTAAGACCAGAAGTGTACTAGATTTTGCAAGACTTGAGTCAATTCCAGCTGTCGTTTAATGCCTTCTAGCCACAACTAAGATAAAAGTAAGATATTTTTGATGAAATCTGAGAGCTTTCTGACTCTGACATGTGACAAGGTCCAGAAATTTAGTAAGGACATTGTTAAAATAGTCCATGTGACATCAGTGGTTCAACCATGTTATGAAGCTATGATAATACTTTTGTGTGCAAAGAAAACAAAACTTTATTTAACAATTTCTTCTCTCCCGTGACATTCTTTGCCATGCATCTCATAGCTTCATAAAATTACAGTTAAGCCACTGATGTCTTTACTACCTTTCTGAACCGTGAACGTGTCAGTTGCTTTGCTGTCTATGGACGGTCAGAAAGCTCTCGGATTTTATCTAAATATCTTAATCTGTGTTTCGGAGTAAAATGAAGATCTTACAGGTTTGGAATGACGTTAGGGTGAGTAATTAATTACAGGATTTTCATTTTGGGGTGAGGCACAAAGAAACACAAGCTAAATACAAAATGTTCACACTAACTTAAATTTTAATTTGAAATATTAGATATTTTGTCCCGTCTGTTTACCATCCTCTGTGTTTACATGAATTTTGCATCATAGCATTCTGAAATATTTTGACAAAGCTGCGTCCCTATAGCATGCATTTCAAAAGATGTGTTTAGAAAATTACTACTACTTTTTTATATGCTACTTACTTCTTTTATCGACTTTCCCCCTCACCTCTAAATAACTGTGCTTTTGATGTGTCCCTGTCTTTTTTTTTTTTTTTTTTTTTTGCTTGCCCATGTCAGAAATTGCGCACAATGAAGTTTTTACATATTTAGTTTGACATAGACAAACACTTCAAATTCTATTTAAGTTCATTTTGTTTAACACTATTATTTGTTTCAATAGACCTGCTTAAATTGATTGTTTGGAAAAGTTCACTGAACAAACTATTTTTGAAACTTTTTTGGAATGTTAAAAGTTAAAGATTAATAAATTATATTTTACAAGAAAATACTATTTCAGTCTTCTACACCAAATTTCATAGTTAGTTCATTGTGTGACTTGCTGTTTCTTTGTAATTCTTTGTGAAATTTACTAGCAATTTCTGAGTGAAAATAGTTTCAAATGAAATCTTACACTATTTTTTTTTTTCGTGCACAGACCACAACCACTGTAAGGGTGGTCTGTCATGTTTCTGTCTGTCTGCTAAAATTTAGAGTCTGTTTTCTCTCTCAAACTGTCTCTCTCTCAACCACCCCGCTCACACACTCAGTCAACTCTATAACCTGTTCAGTCTTCTCTGTAACCCAATCCAGCATTTAAAACAAAAAGGTAGACACTCTTCAACAAGGAAAGGTCCTTTATCGCCTTCCCAAGAGGTTTTGAATATCAGCCCGTTCAGATAGCATCTCTCCCTGGCTATTCGAGTGTGTCATGGCCTCTTTCATTTGATCTTTATTTACATCTGCCATTGTGTGGCCTAAGCCATTAAACGAGAAGCCGTTCTGAATGGATGAGAAGTTCAGGATAATGCCTCCGCACTCCATTCAGTTTCCTTCATTAGCAAGCTGTCCGTCCGTAGTGACGGATGAGAGAAAAAGTAAAAAGACGAAGGGGGGTAAAAAGACAAATGGAGACCCAAAAGAGATTCACTGTAATGCAAGCGAATGCTTCACCTCATAGGATTCCATTCAAATCAAGACTTGAAAGCAAAGTCAAGCTCGGTTTCTTACAGACACAAAGAGACAAAGAGAGATAGCAAGTCTCCATATGGTGATGCATGATGGGGCCAGTTCACTAAATGATTACTAACCACCTTAGTCATTCACTAACCACCTTAATCCAGAAGAAAATCCAGGTTCAGGATTTACTTTGAAACAGTTTTCGCTCAGAAATGACATAATAAATTATTACAAAGAAACTGCAAGAAACACACTGAAATAAACTTGACATTTTATAGTACAAAGTACAACATGTTTTGTCTTTTCTTATAAAATGTACTCCAATAACATTTATTTACTAGTTTTTATTTACTGCATTGCAATATATGCATTCTTATATTATACTCTTATAGCTATTCAGAATCATTCTTATTTCAGAACAAATGTGATGCCTTGCCATTCAAATTAGGTTTATTTACAAAAGTGGTCATTAAATGTGATTAAGCAATCTTGCCTTTCTGTCCAAGAGAGATCTTATGTGTATTTTTCAGTTTATTATGAGTAATTCATTATGTGATGATGCATATGTGAAATAACAATGTCAAATGTATTTAAATGGCATCATCAAAAATAACATAGACTATAAATACCAGTTTTTGTGTTTTTAAAAGATGTCTCTCATGCTCAACAAGGCTACATTTATTTGATCAGAAATACGGTACAGTGAAAAATACTGTGGGATTCTATTACGGTTTAAAATATTGTATAAAACCTATTTTAAAATGTAATTTAATAATGCAATACAAAGCTGCATTTTAAACACCATAACTTTAATCTTCAGTCTCACATGACCCTTCATAAATCATTCTAAAATGCTGATTTGCAGCTCAAGAAACATTTGTTGCTATTATTATTATTTTCAATGTTTTCGCTTTTTAATTTTTTTGTGGAAATTGTGATTTTTTTTCAGAGTTCTGTGATGAATAGACACTTCACTGAACAATTGTTATCTGAAATAGAAATGTAATATTACAAATGTCAGCATATTAGAATGATATCTGAAGGATCAAAAGACTGAAGTAATGATGCTAAGAATTCAGCTTTGCATCACAGAAATAACTTACATTGTAAAACATACTGAACTAGAAAAAAGTTATTTAAAAATGCAATGATATTTGACAATGTTGTACTGTTGTACTGTATTTTTGATCAAATAAATGCAACCTGAGAGCATTTTTATTTTATATATACTTTTAACCGGTAGTGTAAGTGTTCCAAAGTGCATTATAACAATAATACAAAACCTAAAATAATCAAAGCAAGTGTGCAATATAGCCTCATTTGAATAATTCCTTTACTGAATTGAGTTCTAAAGCAATGCAAATACTCCATGCAAATAAATACTATCAGCAGGCACAATTCATTCTCAGTGAATTCCCCTCTGTGTGTGTGTTAGCTTGTCTGTTTTAATGCGTTCATGTGTGTGTATGTGTGTGTGTGTGTGAGCACACGCTCATGCTGGCCTTTCTACAAATTGCGCATGGTGTGGGAGTTTCCCTCCTGTAGTGATGTGTCAATCATAGTGTGTGTTTGTGTGCCTCTATTTGTGTGTGTGTGTGTGTGTGTGTGTGTGTGTGTGTGTGTGTGTTTTCTCTCAGTGCAGTTCCTCTGTCAGCCTCCTGATGTTGGTTGTTGTGTTAGTGATCATTCATGGCTAATCCTGCTTCTTTCCCTCCCAGGTTGCTGTGTGATGTTGGTTAAAGGTAAAGCAGGCTAGTGGGGAGACGCATGAGAGATTTTAGGCCTCCAGGGCAAAGACAAACAAGAGTTCACAAGTTTAGATGTTCATATAATCTAAAGGATGAGGGTAGACAGGAGTGTCTGCAAAGAACTCAATCCTGAGACTCAATTCAAAGTTTCCCCCTCTCGGTGTCATTTTGGAAACAAAGTGAAAACTTTGAGTGAAGGAAGAACTGTTGAAAGAAGAGATATACAACTGTTTGTATATTATGGTTTGCATGCTTTTGTGAGGTCAACTCAAACTAAGTTTGATCTGTATGGCTACTGGGTTTAGGAGAATATAGTAGTTTGTTGTGTGTGTATTACTGTTGTTGAGCTTAAAGGTCCAAAAAGTATTGCATAACCATTATTGCATTTTCTTCATAACATAGAAGAAAACATAGCGGGTGCATAAACCATTACTGTACAGATTCAGTGCATTGGAACATGTAAGGTTCATTCAGGTGAGTTTCTGCATCGCTGAAGGGACTGGTGGTGTTTTGTGTGTGGAGTTAGCTGTGAGCGAGGGGTGGGGATGTCAAGCCCCCTAGTTTCATTGCAGACGGCACATTCCAGGCTCAGCTTTGATAAGACACAGGGCAGTAGAAGACAAGGAGTCAGTCAGCAGTGGGGTCCACAGCAGGCCAATGATTAATCCGGCCCCAATCAGTAGCAGACTCCAAACTCTCATAAGAGAGACCAGAACCAGCCCTGACTCACAGACACATGCATTACAGAATCTAGGGTATGTGGGAAAGCGTTTTCACCTGCTAAAAACATCCAAATCATCATGCTTACTCATGCAAATCTTCAAAACTGCCAATTTATGATACATTTATGTGCAAAAACTCAAACTGGACATGATTTTTAACCCTATAAAGCCTTATTTCTAAAGCCTACTTAAGAAAAATACACAGTATGTTAAAAATGCAAACTTTCATTTTTAACAGCACTAATTATAAGACATATTTTTTGGTACTGAAAATGCCTTTTTTGTAACTAGTTTGCTTTCATACAGATCTCATTGATTTACATTAAACACTTTAATAATTTCTTCTTGCTTTTCACACATATAAATATCGACATCTTAACTAAATTGCATATTTTTGTTCAATTTGGGCATCTGGATAGAACTGAGATAGAGTCTGAGCTTCATATTCTCCTATACCATAATATGGGCCTGATGAATCAAATATGATACTCAACACATGCAAACTTAAAATAATAATAATAATTGTCTTAAGGTTAAAAAAATAAATAGTATGTTAAATGTTAAAATGTCAGGCTTTAGAGGAACACTTTTGTTAAGATAATGCATCATACTGTCCTCAATATGGACCCAGGTTTGGAGATAGAAGGCAGCTGCAAGATCACATACATCTCAAGTTGTGTTTCTCCGGTCCCTTTGGTCCCCTTGATCCCGCCTGCCCTGGTTCCTCCACTGCTGAGTTTTGATTAGTTATTCATCAGTTTCATTAAAAGGAAACCTAACCTGCGCATTCGTTCTTACAGTGATGGATTCCGTAAAACAAGTCTGTGAAGCCCTGAGACTCCACATGAGTTCCTGGTACCATTTAGCATTTTGCAAACACAGGAAGGAGTGTTGTAGGGGTCACTGTGTGTGTGCTATTCAGTACGAACCTGCACTTCAATCCAATTCTATAAATCTTTCTGTTTTTTTTTCTTTTGAGGTAGAGTTGTTAAGGGTCACTGGTTGGTTTGAACTTCTAAGGGGTTTTTATTTGGTTTGGGCTCTTTCTCACCTTGACCTCTTCACCCTGTTCAAATGCTCTCGACCGCCAATACCACACCATCCAAGCCGTCAAGTGTTGAAAGAAAGGCAGGTAAGCAAGTAGGCAATCAAAGTCCAGTAGTCTGCTGTCCACAGCCAGCCTAAAGCTTCCCAGCATTCTTGACTGTGTCAACACATTAGTAATGTGGTAACACGCTAACACAAGCTTTGTGATGTCCCTGTTGTTCAAGCATTCCCATGAAGAAATAAAAAAAGAAAAGTCCTACAACACAATCACATCATTCCTTCTGCTGTGAAGATTTGAGAATATTTAATTGTTTTAGTTGAAAGAACTGCTTTATCAGGTATCTGGAGTGTGATTGGTGTAGTTGTACTAGAATATTAATCAGTTGTTTCATGCAGTGTAGATGTTGTACTGCAAAGATCCACATGACTTTATTAACAGAAATCAGGACTTAAACTGGTCTGTATGCAGTTATGTAATAGCAATATGGTCATTTTATAAAAGCAATGCCCCCCAACCCATATGTCTATATCTTATATATCCTATGTATGTATGTGTATATCTTCTTTCTTTGCTAATGTCTCCTCTGCTAAAATGACATACTACCATAACAAAATTAACAATTCAACTCTTGCATGCTTTCTAAAACATTTTCCTCACTTCTTTGTCCTCATCCTCCCCGTCTTGCTTCATCTCTAATAGCTGACGACTTTGCAACGTTTTTCATTAATACAATTAAACACATTAGTTCACAATTTTCCACACCACAATCAGTCAAGCTCATATCACCAGCAAACTTACACTCATTTACATCCTTCTCTTCACTCTCTGAGGCAGAAGTCTCAAAACTCATCCTTTCTAATCACCCTACTACTTGCCTGATTGATCCTATTCCATCTCATCTCCTTCAAGCCATTTCTCCTGCAGTTGTACCTGCACTCACTCACATCATCAACACTTCCCTCCACACTGGTGTTTTTCCCTCATCAATTAGACAGGCATGTATAACTCCACTACTTAAGAAACCCAACCATAAGCCCATCTCTTTTAGAGAACTACAGACTAGTTTTCCTTCTTCCTTTCATTGCAAAAACATTTGAACGAGCTGTGTTCAAACAAGTCTACATTTCTCACACACAACAATCTCCTTGACAGCAAACAATCTGGCTTCAGAAGTGGACATTCAACTGAGATGGCCTTCCTCTCAGTTGTTGAAGCTCTAAGACTGGCAAGATCAGAATCCAAATCTTCAGTAGTTATCCTGCTTGATCTGTCCGCTGCTTTTGACATGGTTAACCAACAGATCCTCCTATCAACCCTACTGGCAAATGGCATCTCAGGAACCACACTTCAATGGTTTGAGTCTTACCTATCAGATAGGTCCTTCAAAGTATCTTGAAGAGGTGAGGTCTCCAAGTCTCAACATCTAACTACTGGGGTGCCTCAGGGCTCAGTTCTTGGATCACTTCTCTTCTCTGTCTACATGGCATCATTAGGTTCTGTCATTTAGAAACATGGTTTTTCATACCACTGCTATGCTGATGACACTCAACTCTACCTCTCATTCAATCCTGATGATCCAATGGTAGCTATTCACATCTCAGCTTGTCTAACACACATTTCTTCCTGGATGATGGACCATCACCTTCAACTGAACCTTGCCAAGACAGGCCAAGACCCATCGTTTCATCACAATTTCACCATCAAGTTAGGCACATCAATCATAGCTCCTTCAAAAACAGCTAGAAGACTTGGAGTCATGATTGATGATCAGCTGACTTTCTCAGACCACATTGCGAAAACTGTCAGATCCTGCAGATTTGCTTTATTCAACATCAAGAAGATCAAGCCCTTTCTTTTGGAACATGCTGCACAACTCCTTGTTCAAGCTCTTGTTCTGTCCAGGCTGGACTATTGCAATGCCCTCTTGGCAGGTCTTCCAGCCAATTCTATCAAACCTTTACAATTAATTCAGAACGCAGCAGCAAGATACATTTTTAATGAGCCAAAAAGAATACACCTCACACGTCAATTTGCTCGCATAAAATTCAAGGCATTGATGTTTGCCTACAAAACTACCACTGGCTCTGCACCCATTTACCTAAATTTGTTACTTCCGACTTATGTGTCCTCTCGAAGCATTCTGCAAGTGAACGTAGCTTGATTGTGCCATCCCAAAGAAGCACAAAGTCACTTTTACGGACTTTTAAATTAAATGTTCCCTCCTAGTGGAATGACCTCCCCAACTCAATCCGGACAGCTGAGTCCTTAGCCATCTTCAAGAATCGGCTTAAAACACATCTCTTCTTTATTTGACCCTCTAACTTTAACACTCACTATTCTAATTCTATTCTTAAAAAAATCTAACTACCTTTCTAATCTTTTTGTATTCTATTTTCTTTTCATTTATTATGCAATTGTATATGTGTATGTGTGTGTATGTGTAAAGACCTCTAACTAGCTTGCTCTATTCTTTTTTAATTTTTTTTAATCTGTTTTCTTTTTATTTATTATATTATTTAAAATCCCATGCTACGTGTACTGTGTTAACCTAACTGAGACTCGTTATAGCACTTATATATCATTGCTCTTTTTGTTGTTTTTTAATGCTTCAACTGTCTTCATCTGTAAGTCGCTTTGGATAAAAGCGTCTGCTAAATGAATAAATGTAAATAAAATGTAATATATATATAGTGGTGGCCAAAATTATTAGAACACTCGTATTTTTAACAGCTAAAAAAGGGTTTAGAGTCGGTTATTGCTTTTGCTGTAGTGTGTCATTAGGAAATGTCAGTTTACATTTTCAAACATTCTTTTTAAAATTAATTGTAATAATCCAATGATATTTTCGACCAAACAATATTTTCTATCCCCTAAACCTACCCCTTACAGAAAACCTGTTTGCATTGTTAAAATTTCAGATAAACATAATTTACTATTTTTTATAATTTTTGCCCCCCCCTCGTTGGTCCCCACAATGTAAAGAAATTAAGGTTTTACTATCCTTGTGGGGACATTTGGACACACACACAAAATATATAGAGAGAGAGAGAGAGAGAGAGAGTTATTAGGATCGGACAATATTTGGCCAAGATACAACTTTTTGAATATCTGGTGCAAAAAAATCTAAATACTGACAAAATCGCCTTTGAATTTGTCCAAATGAATTTTTAGCAATGCAGATTACTAATCAAAAATTTAATCTGTATATATTTACTGTAGGAAATTTACCAAATATCTTCATGGAACATTTCTTAATATCCTAATGATTTTTGGCATAAAATGTTTTGCCATACAATGTTTGTTTGGCTATTTCTAGAAATAGACTTAAGACTAAGGTTTCATGGTCCAGGGTCACATATATAGAGCAACAAAAATAGCATTGATCAAAATCAGTGAAGTTATTCAATGTTCACTTTGATGTTTGCTTATTCTTAATGCTGTGACAGAACTAATATGATTTCTGTTAACAACTGTGAGTTATACACTGTAAAATTGGTTTTGGATTTACTTTAGAAAAAAATGTTACTCAGAAATTGCTGGTGAAATACACAAATAACCACACAGAAATGTATATAAAAAATAAAATAATATCATATAAAATATACATTTGATACTGTATATTTCATAAAATACATTAAGAAGGACATGTAAATATGCTGAATAGTAGACTACAAAAACAATTGCAAAGAAGCAGCAAGTAAATTTGGATGAAAAACTGAAATAGTGTTTTATTTTATTATTATAAAACATACTCAAATAATCTTTATATAGAATTTAGAACAATTTTCTTTGTAATAGGAATGACATCGTAGTAAAAAGATCATGATGGTTGTATTAGTCAAGCACTGTACTGTCTACATGCATTTTAAACATTTGTTTTCAGTCAGTCAGTCAAAAAAAAAAAAAAAAAAAAAAAAAAACAGACCAACATAACATGATTGTAGCACGGCTTCATCCAGCACGAGTTGCTCAGTCTTAAAGTGATGGATGCATTACGTATATTTTAAACCTTCAAATATTCACTTTTCACTGTGTCATCCTCAGACAGACAGATGAAGAGCGTAGCTGGATTGTGTTCGGTGTGGGCCGCGGTGGTACTCCCTGCTGTTGGGTGCAGCATGTAGAACAGTGGGGGGCTGTGCTGTGTTTGTTTAAAACTCACAGGAGCCCCATTAAGCCCTGATTCCACTCATTTAGGGCTTCCACAGGAACAGGGAGCCGAGCCCCTGGGAAGCGGCACGTTGCAAGGGACACCAATTATGCGGCGGAGGACACAGGCCCGCCTGTTCCTGCTCAGGCCAGCTGTCACGTCGCAGGATGACCCTCTCTGTCAAACCCATTCAGCGGAGAGCATGGAAAGCCAGCCTAATTGGTGTTGGGCAAACAGATTTTGTCACAAAGTTGCAAAGGAAGCTAAGTAGCTGAACGTTCACATTGTCCAACCCCTGACCTGCAGATCGGGGCCGTTCCATTATGTTCCTTTCCGTTGATTAATCATCTATGAGCCCTGACTCGTCCTTGTGAGCTTGAGAAATCCAGGGCAGCAATTAAAATCAATATTCTAGCAATAAGCGGCAGCATAAATAAGAAGCGAGCTCTTTTCTCCCTGTGGAGTGATATGATATATAGAGAGAGCTGGTAGGGGTCTTTGGGGGCTCGTTCGATTTGTCTCCTGGTTTGTTTCAGGGGGGTCTGTCATTATCCATGTTAAAACGAGGATTTTTTGAGAGATTCACTTGACGTCATTAGCTCTGGAGAAGAGCCACAATGGCTGATTGCTTGTCTTGGCTTATGAAAACACATGTTGGATCAACGTTTAGGTGAAAAGTCCGGCTGGTTTGGTGCTTGTTTAACATTAGTTTAGTTTAACTCCCTATTTCCACCTTCAGGCTTTCTTCTTTACCATCGAATCACCCGAAGTATCCTTAATCATTATTCTATTGTAGTACAGTACTGTAAACATTTCAGATAATATTTTACTCTTTTATTTTATTTTATTTGTTGTAGTTTTTCAGAAACAACTATCTGGTCTTTGTTCGTAATTTTTAGCATGAACAATTTTTACAAAACCAGGCCATCCGCAGAGCTTTGACTTCAAAAGGGGACTTTAAACGTTTAATAAAACAAACAACGCACTGTGTGTTTAAAAAGCAGGATTAGGATGATGAATGGAGAAAGAGCGCAGTGATTGGGAACCCTGTAATAAAAGCTCATTGTGAAAAGCGAAAAACCTCATGTTGGGGTGGTTTTGTCATTCAAGATGATATTGCTACCTGATACGAGCAGCTCGTTTTTCTGATTAATTACACGTTAGCCGGGAGGTGACGTCAATAATTCGTAGTGGGGTAAAAAAATAATCTGGGCCCGGCCACCCGCAGAACTAGAGCAGAAATAACACTGGCTGCAAATGTGTACATATCTGCAAATTAATGACCTTTATTTTGCTCTGTCTTTTCAGGCCATTGATGACAGATGAACACACTCAATGTTAATTAATTCAATTCTAAGAGAAAGATAGAGAAATAGAAAGATATAGAAATTCATTTGGATAGACAAAATGTTAATTTGACTTTACTGTATTGTGTGTGTGTGTGTGTGTGTGTGTGTGTGTGTGTGTGTGTGTGTATATATATATATATATATATATATATATATAATATGTTGTAATATATAAGCTGTTTTTAAGTTTAAAAGAAAAATTATAAAATAAGTGAAAAAATAAATTTAACATTTTTTTAATATAAATAAATGTGAATTTATAGATTATTATTAACAATAATACAAAGAAAAGTAATATGTACATATACTAAAATATAAACATAAAATATAAAATATTTAATATTTATTACCTACATAAAAAAAGAGCATTAATGTATTCCAAGCAACGCACACATATAAATAGATAAATGTTTGATGTGATATCATACAGCTGGGTCCTCCGCCATCAACAGAGTCCAGACTCAAGTTCTGTGATGACCCCGGAATATGTTTTTGACAAAACAAACAAAGGAATTCTCCCCCAAAGCATCTCTGCGCTGTTTGGAGAGGCGGAGGGGGGTCAAGAGGCTTTTGCCATCAGTGGGAAAGTACTGATTAATTTTGAAGAATTTCTGTGAGAAAAAACGCCCCGCGCACAGTTCACTAATTACAGCCCTGCACAACGCACAACAAAGAGCCGTCTCATATCGCAAGACAATGAGGAGCCCCGAGAGAGCGAGGGAGAGTGAGAAAGAGAGAAACTAATGAGATGAATCACCTGTCAGTAGAAGAGGATTCGGGCCCCTGGTGGCCCCCGGGAGGAAGGACATGCATGAGGGCCCAAACGCTGCTCCTCACCAGACGATCTCCACCCCCCGTCTCATGACAGACAGAAAAACGCCCGGCTCTCAAATGATCGCGCTGACGACAGTCTCACTGGGATTTATTTCATGTGCTCAGTGAGTACACAAGGTCAGCGAGTAGTGACCTGATTGTGTTCGAGTGAAGAGAAACAAACTGTCTGAATATTTCAGATGAAACATATCCACCGTATTTTTGCAGTGTGGAAGTAAGCTATTTACACTCAATGCGTGAGACTTCTGATAAGAATACCAAGTGAATTAAACAGATACAAACCAGTGTGTTTATGATTGTGATAATAAATTCAAATAATATGATAACAACTAGCAGTTTGTAATATCAATCAAAATAAATAGCCAGAAGGGAATGACACCAGAAGTTTCACACGTGTAAGTTACAAATTACTGCACCACTTTTATCTTGCAAATAAAATGCAAGACAATATGACATCAATTGACCTTATTTGTTTCATATTACATATTCCCGGTCTTATTAAAGATATTAGATATACAAATATTGCACAATATATTCTACAGTAAATAAAATAAAATAAAGTATTTTTTAATATGTAGCATATATATATATATATATATATATATATATATATATATATATATATATATATATATATATATATATATATATATATATATATATTAGCATATATTTATTTATTTTTTTTATTTTTTTTCCGGATGAGGCCACCTATCATGTGTATGTGGATTTGAATGCTAATGGGGAAAATAAAACAATAGCCAAAATGCAAAAGGCATTTTTCAAATAAAATTTTGCCAATAGTAAATGAAGTAATTTAATCCTGGTTAATGTGATAATTGATGTGAAAAACAAGCATTACCATTGTGATTCATTGAGAGCAATCCTGACCTTTATCTTCATGTCCCAGTCAATACTAAACCCACTGGAAACTCAAAAGTTACAAAGCTCTCACTTCTTTCTGATTAGAA
The DNA here is from genome assembly GCF_023724105.1 of Carassius gibelio. Taxonomy (NCBI): domain Eukaryota; kingdom Metazoa; phylum Chordata; class Actinopteri; order Cypriniformes; family Cyprinidae; genus Carassius; species Carassius gibelio. The sequence goes on from NC_068409.1 coordinate 11,698,198, forward strand.
AAAAAAAAAAAAAAACTCTTTTCATGTTCCAGCAGACTGCTGATGGATAAACTCAACCTGCATCTTTACTCTGAAAAATGTCGTCAAAATCGAACTCATTTACTATTTATTTTAAAAACAAAAACTACCACTAAAAGGTTTGGGGGAAACGATTTTTATGTATGTATTTGTCTTTTCTTTTCTTTTCAAAAATGCTTTCACTTAAAATTGACAGTGAAGACACTATTACAGAAGATTAATGCTGTTCTTTTGAACATTCTATTTATCAACAATGTTCCACAGTTTCAGAAAAATATTAATCAGCACAACAGTTTTCAGCATTGATAATAAAAACACTTCTCAGTAATTCAGCATTTCTGTATGATTTCTGAAGGATTGTGTGGTGCTGAAGACTGGAGTAATGATGCTGAAAATTCTGCTTTGACTTCATAAATATATATTCAATTATAAGAATATTGTAATAATATTTCACAATATTACCATTTTGTACTGTATTTTTGATCAAACAAATGCAGCCTTGGTAGACAAGAGACACTTAGCAGCCCCAAACCTTTGAACAGTAGTTGAATTCTGGTCATCTTTGGAGATGTTTCTCTTTCCATTAACGGATCTTGAATACTTGACTTTCATGAAGCACATCTCAGATGTTTCTCAGAATAGCTGTCCACAGGCTCATATGTAATCCTATAAAAACAGTTCTCCACTACACGCATGTGAACGGTCGTAAAGACAGTGAGGGGATCACAAAACGCTCTCTGTGTGTTTGACAGATTGAGCAGGGAGGCCAATTGTGGTCAGATGTACTGAGAAGGGAGACGAAAGTTTGCGGTGTCTGCGCGGTTTCGCGAAAAAAAGGGCAAATGACACTCAAAGAGCTGTGACAGTTAGGATTATATTAGAGGTCAACCTTTATTTTGGTTTCGCATGTTTGTTCCTCCACAAAAGCCTGAGGCGAAGTGAAATAATATTTAAGGAGACAAAGGTTGTTCTGTGTCGAGAATAGAGGGCCACCAAATTTCTGTTGACATGGCCCTTTATTAAGTGTGTGGTTGCTGAGGAGAGCAATCTGAGGAACGTTTGGCCTCTCACAAAATCTATCCCGACCGTTGAGAAACGTTCTGCGCAACAGTGACCGCCATGCTGCGGCACGCACCTTATTTTCTGCTTGTCACTTGTGAAAGAAAACAAGTGCTGACTGGCAGCCTCCAGGCGTGGAAAACATGACCCTTAGTTACGGCTTTTACCGAAAGCTGACCCAAGAGTGCAATATTTTTAAAAGGCTAGAGACTGGTCAACTAAAAGCGAGCAGAAGTGGCGTCCTAGACAGTCATGCACTGCTGGAGTCTCCAGTGATGGAGTCAGCACTTCTTTTGCCTAAGAATAGCTGTCGGCTGCTGCGGTGAGTTCACAGAGCCTGGAAGAAGCGGCTACAGACAGATTGTATGATTCATTTCAACATGCTGGGTCAGTTCCAGGGTCATCCTGCACTGATCAAAGGTTACGGCAAAAGAGGAAAGCAGGTTAAACACTTGTTGATCTTTAATGTTCCAATGTCAGATTATTATTTAAAATTTGTGGACGGTAAAAAAAAAAAGAAAGTCTTTTTTCAAGTCAGATGTGCTAAAACACTAGTCACATTTAAATCTGGTTAGCTGTGCATTTATTGGATGAGCACTGTGCAATGTCTGAACTGATTGCACTATATTTTCACTTTTTTGAAACTTGAACTTGAAATTAGCTGTTTTCTATTTAAATATACTTTAAAATTTCTGAGATGCAAAGCTGAATTTTTTGCATCATTACTGCAGTCTTCAGTGTCACATGATCCCTCAGAAATCATTATTATATTCTGATTTACTGCTCAAGAAATTTGTGCTGCTTAATATTTTTGTGAAACCATGATACATTATTTTCAGCACTTGTAAATAATAATAATAATTATTATTATTATTATTATTATTGAATCCTATTTTTGAATAATATTAAAAATATTTTTATATTAATGATGATTCCTTATGAATTTGTATCCTGTTTATGCATTACCTGACCAGTTAAATTAAAAGTTGTCTTTATATGCATTTGTGTTCTGTTGTTCTGTAATAGGCAATTTCATTTTAATTATCTTTCTTTTTCTTTTCTTCATTGCCGTTGTTCTGTGAAAAAGCAAAAACACACAAAAAAATTATATATAAAAAATTATGATGATGATGATTATATAAAATATATATATCCTATCTTTTCTTTTTTTTCTGGGAGAAAAAATAATGTTAGTTTCTATGCTATAGAAAGAAAATATGTTAGACTTGTTAGCAAGTATTTTTCAGAGCTGTTTTTCTTTCATTTAGAGAGTAAGAAACAGAAAAACACAGATTTCGTGTGGTGCTGTGAAGTCATTTTAATGTGTACATATTTTCAGCAACTTTAAAACATTTGTATGCCTTATCACCTCTTGAATCAGCCCTCCTACTCACCCTATCACCAAAAATGTGTGCAAAAAAAAAGGGTTTTGAGTAACAGTAAGACCCAAAACAGCAGCGCTGCATTAAACATCATCGGACAGACTCCTGTGTGTGAACGCTCCGTCTGGCCCGAGTAATTCAAGCTTGGAGAGGACACCCATCTACAAAAATATGGCCTGCTATTATTCAGCCTTAAGGAAGGAATAATAAAAAGGGGAAAAGAAAGACAATCCGTCAGCCATCTAAATCAGCTGACATCCCCAGGTCTCCCCGCGCTGCAGTGCTGCTTCTGATAACATCAGTGAGAAGTTAAACAAAAGGCATTTTTCCCTCAAACTGGCCATCTTTCAGCTTGACTACTGCTGTAAACATCATTCCAGAACACAACATTATGAGACATCTTACCCTACATTCCTGATCCTCCTTTTTAAAGGGAGAGCGAAGACTCAGAGCTTTGCCAAAAGAAGACTCCTAAGAGCTTGGAGACGCACGGAGGGGGAGAGTTACAGCGTTGAAAAAAAATGTACCACCGTCCCGACAGCGAGTTTTGCTCAAGAGCTCTCGCTTTCACCTTCGAGTCTGTTATTGACACATCGAGAATTAGAATAAATTCTCTCTAGTGGCTCATGCAGACTGTCTAATGAGCTCGCCGTCATCCGCAGAAGTAATTTCTCCCAGAACAAGGTTTCATACCAGAAGTTTTGGAAATCCATTTGGAAAAGGAATAGTTCCATTGACCTTAATACCTTTCCGAACATTCTCTTTGAGCATTCCTTCACTCCCTTCGGTTCTAATTGATTTCATAAAAGCGGTAATATGTAAAAGCGAGGAGGGGCTCTGTTGATATAACCTTGAATCTAAATGATCCTTGAATCCCCATGTTGTCTGAGAAACTCTTCACTGTCTTTAAACGCCTCATAACTTCCCCATGACACATTTTCTGGACCGCGTCTTCAACTTCCACAGTGCAATTTCCTCTTTGTCTCGTGTCCTATGGCAAATTATCAACTGTAACCTCTGCGTCAAAAGCCAACTCCTTGGTGCTGCATTTAGCACGCGTCGGACACCTAGTAGTTCAGGACCGTCTATGCACACACGCATGGGCCTGTTTAATGTGTTTCAAGACCCATATTCTTCTCTAAAAGCTCTTTTCTTTATTATTCAATCAGTCAGAGTCAATGTGAAGATTGACTTGCATCAAATTGAGCAAGGCTCCAAATATGGATCTTTAACTCTTCAGTGCTTACTAATAAACGATACACAAGTCTAGGTTTCCATAAATTAATTAATTATTTAGAATTAATTAATGAGATATTATGATTTGCATATAATTAAATCCTAATACACAGTCTTATACTTAAGTCTCATGTCTGCTTGGGATGCAATAATGATTCATTTTATTGCACTATTCTGCTGATTAATTGGGTCTGGTTGAAAAAAATAAAGAAATAAAGAAATGACAACAGTTCTTGAATATTTTTAACAAGAATAATTATCTGACATTTTCCTTTTTAAAATATGGGAATAAATCACAGCTGGGAACACTATTTATCATGGCACTGAATGTGAGTGTTTAGCATCCCAGTTGCTACATTCTCTCTCTCTCTCTCTCTCACTGTCTGTCTCGGTGTCTATAGATTTCAGTGTTATGTATCTGGAGATTATGCCAATGAAGAGTTTATGCTTGTAAAGATGCAACAGTTGTCTGGAAATATACTTTTTAAAGACCTACAAAAATTTGAATATTTAAATTACAGTGTTGTTGTTTTTTTCATGTATCTGTGAAATTGCTCCATAGTTTTCCATTGTTTTCAATACAAAACACACAGCAAAGAATGAATGAATGAATGAATTCTCTAACTGAGTGGTTTTCTCTTTGTTTTCCACTACAAATACCTCAACATTCTTAAATTAAGATATATTAACTTAAGTGCAATGACTTATTTAGTCCTGTTTTCTGAAAAATGCATCAATAAGAAGTGAGTTTATTCGGAAAAACAGAAAATATACCTGTCAAAATTGAGGAAGTAAGTCTTTTTTTTTTTTTTTGATGCATTACGGCTTGACAGTTAAGTTGTTTTCATTGACACATTACACTGAAAGGAGTCTTTTGACCCACACATTTGAAATCACCTTGCAACTGTCTACAGCAGCAGGTACTGTGGGTTGCATATAATGCAACATTGAATTTCTAGCACTGCAATATTGTCCATAATACATCCAAACATACAAAAACAACAATAACATATATTCATTTTCCATATATAGTCCTCTTTTTTTATTATTATTAACAGAGGTCAAATAAATTCATCAAGACATATTTACAGAGAAAGGCAATAAATATTTTATAATAGTAATAAAATTATTATTTTTTGCATACATTTATTTAATCGTACGAGTGGCATGATTGTTAGTAACGTCTGACAGACGATGAGTGTATAGACGAGTGTATACTACAGCTACACCCATATGGAGAGTCGACCTCACCAACAGTCTGCAGAAGTGATTCCCTCCTTCTCAAACCTTCTAGAACTGAGAGAAAGCGTTCTAGTACACAAAGAACATGACTGATTGTCAGGCGGACCGATTTCATTGGCTGAGTGACCTGGAAGTAGTCAAAACCCATCACTTGTCGAGTGTCCGGGACTTTAAGAGCAATGCATCATACCTGGTTTTGCATTAAGTATAGCTTACATTTAGGGAGCCCGCATGATCTGCATGTACGCATGATCCAAATGTAGAGCATTGGAGCGATTCCCCAAACCTTTTTCCAGTCCCTTCATATCCAGGCTCGCGTCTGTTAGTTCTCACACACACTATCACCACAGCTAAAGCTGATATCTGGCTAGTCAAAGCACGTCGATCTAAGCTGAATCAAAGAATATCGAAGCATTCTGCGCATTGGGCCCGAGAGAAGGCCTGCTGTCCATCCCACAGAGAGGCTCTTCAAAATATTGCACTCAAAGCTTCACGTTTACTAATGGAGGCCTGCAAAGGTCACATGAGTCTGTTATCGCTCTGTCGTTATGTCTCCATGACAGCCCATTCCAGTGGAAAATATTGGATCCTTGTTGTTGGGGGGCAACACAAATGAAAATAAAAGGTTTCCCAGGTGGTGCAGTATGCTCTTATCGCTATTCCAGAGTTTAAACGTGTCAAACCAGGAGACGCTAGTTCCTTACAGGTCATCCTTAGTTATCCAGTATAAATAAAATAACAGACACCAATTACGTTTAAAAAAGACCCACGCTGAACAGCTGGGAGAAACTTGACGCTTCTGAAATATAAAAATAAAACATCTTTGAACTTAAGTTTCTTGTCTCTTTTCTGTCGCCATTGTTTATTTGTGTCCTCTTCCTTCTCCTGTTTCGGATTAGATTAAAGGTGTTTGTCAGGTAAGAAGCACGGGGAGCGACTCAGTCCGTTTTGGGGTTGGGTTTTAAACGCCGCGCCCTACGTGTCCGTTTCGTTACCGTCGTGAAACGGAACTCCTCCAGAGGGTCCACTTTTCCTTTGGGGTGGCGCTTCATGAAATGCACTTCCTGTTGTGTTTGCGTGGTCTTGGAGCCTTTTTTGGGTCGACCCTTTCGGTTGAAACCCAAATACCAGCCTTTGTACTTGGCCGACACCAGCGCCGTGTAGTTGTTCTCCAAATATTCCTCCACAAAGACGCACTCTTGGTTATTCCCATTGGGCTGAGGAGAAAAGAAAGGATGACGTGTCAGAAAAATGGTCCACTTGTTGAACAACCCCTCAGCTGATGGTCTAATGGTCTGATCTGATTTTATTTACAACCTGTCAGTCAATATTTGTAAAACATAAACCCTAAAACATAGTTTTCTCAAAGTTCATGACTGCTCACAGATTTAAAAATAACAATACTATGTATTATATACAACATATTTCAGAATCTGTTAGCAACACAGCCAAGTTGTATTTTCCCTTAAAAAATAAATAAATAATCTCAATGATAGAAAATATAGAAAAGGCCCTCTTTTTTAATATACCATTTATTATAATTTCACACTTTAGTTTTAAAGTTTTATTAAAAACTGATCTGCAGTTTACACATCTATACTATAAAACTATTGTATGACAAGACGCCTACTCGTCTTGCAAAGCATAATGTTTTTAAAAGAATGACCAGTTTTTGCCAACAAGACACAATAATTGGGCCCTTCAGCTTAGGGTCAGTTCAAAATAAGCCAGTGAAGCACGTAATGTCCTATTCATGGCAAATGTAGGGGGTGTTGGTCTTTCCACTAAGATTTGTTTGTGGTATGGCAGTTACAAGGACTTGGAAAAACGGACAATTTTAACTTCAAACAGCCAGCCTGAATATTTCATTTTTGTTTGAATAGATGGTATTAAAAGATGTGTTGACTGGCTCCATTATATAACCATCATGTAGGTTACAGTAGCAGTGGTTTGGGTCCCAACTACAAACTCATGTATTAAGTTGACATTCACTAAACATGCAATACATGAGTTAATCATATTCAGAACTGCAATTATAAACAAGCTCATGTGTAAATCAAAAGCATACACACAGGAGCCAAAAACTATTTTGTTACATACATATCGTAGTTTAATGGGCCTAAACCTGTTTTTTATGCCTGTTTGTAAGACAAACAGATATTTTTAGTTCCGATGTGTGATAGTAAACATACCTTTCCAATAATTTTGCCGTTCTTGTTCATGCAGATGTAGTATCCACTCTCTTTCCCTTTTATTCGAATGTGACTGCCGAATGTTTCCGTCTCCACAACAAGTAAAGCTGAGGGTAAAAATAAACACAGTTTACTTTTGAGTTCATGAAGGCAATATGATTCTCATAGAATTCAATACATTTTGTTAGAAATAAACTCCAGAAACATACGTTTCCGTGTGAATTTGTTAAGAACACACCTGATTCATAGTTAGAAAATTGTTCATTTAATTAAATAAATAAAAGCATTGCCTTATGTAAAATATATATTTTATTTTAAGACCATTTAGATTTTTATTTAATTGTATTTCACAAATTCTCTTTAATTTTTTAAAGTCAAAAACATATATATTAAAACATGTTAATTTATTTATTATTAGTTTGTTTTTGTTTTTTTAATAATTGCAGTGCAAATATTAGTCACTTTTTTTTACTAGTTACTATTTTATTAGTTACTAGTTATTTAATGCAGCGGTATGACCAAAAAAAAAAAAAAAAAAAAAAAAAAACTACTTACATGTATAAATGTATATAGTATACTATACTTTTTTGATTCAAAACTACATTTGGCATGTGAACTATTTAAAAAAAACAACTGTGAGAGAAACGTAATGATTCGTCATACACTACAGCTCCCTCACAACTCCTAAAAAACTCTCTCAACTCTCTCTCTCTTTCTCTCTGTAACCACCTTTGTTAAGGGTCCCTCTCTTGGGGGGGAAGCAATCTGCCAAACTCCTTGAAGCAGTTCAGATCCCCAGGGATTGGGTTTCCACTTGCCTTTAGTTCGTGCTCACTCAATCAAAAAGTTAGGATGATCCATTTGTTGAACACACTGGGCTATTCAAAGGTGCTCAAAGCAGAGAGGCTTAGAGAGCAACACCAAAACTGTCCCCTTCCAAAACAGCCCCGGGCAACATGAGAGGAACGACTAATCCAGGCAGGGCACTTGAGATCAAATGAGGGTGGGAAAGATCCCACTCCTCAGTGGCACAGACCGCTTTAACAAGTGCATGACTTTTTGAAAGATATGCCTGAAAAATACAGCAACTATTCCTGTATTTAAATGAACTCTGTACCTAAAAACCGAATGCTTAAAGCAGTCAGCTCACCATCTGTGCATCTCTCACGCCATCTGATTTCTTACTGGTGCATCTTATTAATATTAAAGCACAGATGTCAACCGGACACATTGACCTTCAGTAATGTGAATGTTTTATTATCCCAAACGGGTGAAACTGAAGACATTTTTGAGATGTTTCTGGGAAGGCGAGTGTTTGCTGATAAATGAGCCATACGAGTGCAAGACCTGATCCAGCAGTGTGTTCAGGGTCGTTTTCATGTTGCTTTTGCTTTACTCAAGGAAACTAGCTGTGTTTAAGTCGATGTGAAAGACTGTTCGCCACCCATTTATTTCTGAAACATGACGCATTACAAAGTGAAACTGGATATTCAGTTTTTATTCCTGCTGGATAAAATCCCGTCTGTCCAACACTCTCTACAGATCAGGTTGCAGACGGCAATTCACATTGACTTTAAACATACTTCGAACATACACTACTCATCAACAGTCTGGTGTCAGCAAGATTTTACTCTTATGCAAAACAAGACTTTATTTGATGAAAAATATAGTAAAGATAGTAATATTGTAAAACATTATTACAATTTAAAATAACTGTTCTCTATTTAAATGTTTCACGATAGATAGATAGATAGATAGATAGATAGATAGATAGATAGATAGATAGATAGATAGATAGATAGATAGATAGATAGATAGATAGATAGATAGATAGATAGATAGATAGATAGATAGATAGATAGATAGATAGATAGATAGATTTTTAGATAGATTTTTTCTTGGTTCAAACCCCCATGATCCTGCAAAGCATAAGCGATATGGAAAATGGATGGATGGATGTTTTAATGAATTATCATCCTTTATTCAAAACCAGGTATGACACAAGCACATTTTGCATTCTCAGCATTGCCACAAGGGATGCTATAGCGAACACAAGCATAAAATGTCTGCTTCTATGGTAACGACTGTCATTTTCCGACATCATGCAGTTTAATGGCACAGATATTTAAAGATGATAAGATTTATGACAATTCTGAACCCAACCCTGATCACCAAAACACCACAAAACATGAATATAAGCACAAACTGCTGACCAAATGTACAGTGAATCAAAGTAATAGTTCACCCAAAAATGAAATCTATGATTTATGATCAATCACTCACCCTAATGTTGCTTAAAACCTCTAAGATTCATTCACAAATCAGACAAAAATAGTTCTCTTAATAACTCTGAATGAATGTGCAAGGTCAATATCAGGACGCGGAGGAGATAAATAGTTAAAAGGTCTTTTTTTTTTCTTTGCAAACAAAAAGTATTCTCATAGCTTTGTAAAATTACGGTTGAACCACTGATGTCAAATGGACTATTTTACCGATGTCCTTGCTACATTTCTGAACCTGTCTATGGGAGGGTCAGAGAGCTCTCGGAATTCATCAAAAATATTTTAATTTGTGTTTTGAAGATGAACAAAGGTCTCACATTTTTGGAACAACATGAGCGTGATAAATTAATGACAGAATTTTCATTTTAGGGTGAACTATCCCTTTAAGCACAAACATAAGACTAAAACTCCACACAAACAGAAACGGAGCACTAGGAATCCAAAGGATAATACGACTACATAAGAAACAGGATTATGTAGGTATAGGAATCCCGCACTAGAGCTTTATGGAGTCGTGTCTGTTGTGGAATCTTTATGCTGAACGGCTCTGACTGACACAAACGAGCACAAGCCTGAAATATAAACATGCTTGTATCAGTCGGCAAAGTTAAGTGCAGCATTCAGTGTGTTTATCTTCACTCTGAGTCTCTGTTCTTACACTCGTACCGCTGGGGCACGCTGCCCATCAGTTCTGTGCTTTTTATTTTGTTTATACTTTAATACATTTTGATTAATAACAGCTCAGGTTGGATGTTAAAGAGAAGAAGTTCATCTTAGATATGATATTAGCAGACCTAGATGGAATTCGCTGAGGAAATGAGGTATTTAAACATGGCAACATGAGTTCAACTGAGCTAATGGAGAGTACTAAACACTTTATGTTGGTGGAATGCATTCATTTAATTAGCCTAATTATTTAGTCAATTAAAAAGCAAGAGGCAGCTTGAATGATGCTATATATACATAATTATCAGAAAACTGATTAAAGCATGCTCTCAATCAGAGATTGCAACAAATAAAGCCATTTAGGAAGAATTTAAAATATGCAACGGCAGAATATTTTTGAGTTAAAGCAATAGTTCTTCCAAAAATAAACAGTCTTTAATCATTTATCCACCCTCATGTCATTCCGAACCTGTATGACTTTATTTCCTCATGTTGAATTTCTGATGAACATCCTGCAACTCTTTTTAATATAATGAAAGTGAATTCAAGCACTGAAATGACAAAAAAGAACCATACAAATATTATAAAAGTTTTATAAAAGTGGTCCAGTTTACTTGACAGTGTGAAAAAGACACTGACTGAGACTGTTTTTACTGAATATCTGTTCTTGAGAGTTCACTGAGTGAATTAGAAAAAAATATCCCACCCCATATATATTGATGTAAACATCATAAACATAAACACTGTAAACATGTTTATGCATATACAGTAAATATTGTTTTCAGAATATGGCTGCAATCTGAATATTGACCTTAAACATAATTTGATGTGCATGAAAAAGTCAATGATGTTGCAACAGCAGTTAACTTTATTGTCATTGAATAATGGCTTATTGTGCTTAGTTGTATACCCAACAATTTGTTTTGTTTTTTTGCATCTTTATTAAGAGTTATTGCAAGTGCATGGAAAAGAGTAACCAGTGCAGTCCTTATAACGCCTCCATTTGTGTTTAATAAAAGAAACAAAGTCATACAGGTTTGGAATGACATGAGGGTGAGCAAATGATCCCAGAAATGTAATTTTTGGTTGAACTATCTCTGTAAATCATTGTGCCTTATGTGTTCAAAAGCAGACTACAAACAGGTAACAGGTTCTTCTGCGTGGTTTATTCAGAGCACAGGAACACTCCCGTACCGTACTTGCCCCCATCGTCTCCATTGGCGTTGATCTTCTTGCCCAGGATCTGCACATGTTTCCCAGTGGTTCTGCTGTAGAGCTGATATATCCGCACCTGCTTCCGACTCACATCATCTCTGGTGTGGTTCTCGATGTAGAACCGGAAGTCGGCAGAACTCTGTTGAGATTCCTAGAACCAGTAAGAACAAAATGTGTGTTGATCTGTGTCTTGATTCAGTTTTAAAACTGCATGCCTCTTCTGCTGTGGGTACAATCCTGTTCCCGGTCAAAAATGACCCGCCTTATAAAAACTGCTTTTACATCTTTCTTTCTGCTATATTATCAACCGGTACTGGGGCTTAATCTTTTTTTTTTTTTTTTTACTCATCTTCTTTCAATTTGCACAAGTTTTGTATTTCTTTTTGGAACTGATTGGTTGTAGGCCTCATTCATCTGAGATGCATTTCCTAAAAGCGTCGTAAGCTTAAGTTGATGGTAGAACCATAATCACCAATGGAGCTATGGCCAACTTAGGAAAAGGAGCCCTGGTCTTATGCATTTCAGATTCTGAATGAAACAAAAAAGCATTATTTGTGGATAATTTGGGAAATGCTAATAGCTCAATCAGTTACAAAAAGAAAAACAAAACCTGTGCTAATTGAAAGAAAACAGGTTAATAAAATGTTTAAATCCAATTGCATAATAAATTGTAGTAAATTATTTTGTAGACCGGTCATTTTTGATTGGGAACACTACAAGTGTTTAACAAAGGGAAAAAAAATAACAAAAATGATCACATCTTTTGGGAAGTTACAATACACTTATGTGAGCGTAAATTTGTAAAAATGTACATTTATCAGTAAATTTTAGTCCAATGCTACAACATAAACTAGCATTTTCGGCGAAAAGAAAATCCTCTGTGCGTCAAACAACATTAGTAACTGAGTTTACTTTCATCGTGTGAAACAAGAGGTTGGGATTTCATAAATTGAGAATTGACTGGAAAGTGTCTATTACATGCCAGAACAGTGGTAGTCGTTTCAGAGGAAAAACTTTTTTTCATGCTGATGAAAAATTATGACAACACTTTTTTTTTAAGGAAAAACATGCTGCCATGAAACAGTCACAATAAGAGCCAGGAATGTGTACTGTGTATAACGTAAACAGGGTCAAATTTTGATATCATGTTGAATCAACACTTTACAGCAGAAATTGAATTTGATTTATATTTTAAAAAGGTTTGCATAGTTGATTTTCTTATTAACTCCAGCGAAACCGCTTTGAAACAACCCGTATTGTACAAAGTCCTATATAAATAAATGTGACTTGACTCAATTCCAAGCAATAAAAGAATTCAATGAAAGTTCAGATCACAGTGATTCCTGCATGTTTTGGTGCCCGTCTCTCTCTCTCTCTCTCTCACACTAAATAAAACATCTGAATACACTGAGCCTGGAGCTACACAGAGAAGTCAAGTTTTCAATTTCCACAAGCAAGTCTCCAGCAATTATCCACCTGAAAGATCTAACTCTGTCATCAAACAAATATCTGCCTAAGGTAAGAATCACACTCATAAATCAAACATACACACCTGTAAGTATGGGAAGTACTTGTACACAACTGAAGACTGCTGCACTGGTACACACACACAAACACACAAAGCACTAACATCATAAAATACAATATAGCTTGCCATGGCATCTCCTGTCGCTCACATTCACAATCACCCGAGGCTTTATATGAAAATCACCAATCCACTTCTCATCCAATATCCTCATATCTTTCCTCCTCCTCCTCTTCTGATTTCAATTCTTATGTGAGGAAAACATATACCTCTAAAAACCCTGGAATCTCTGTCCCAGCCAAGACTGCTCTCACGGGCTGAAACGAGGGGTAATTATCCTGTAATGAGCTTTTATGTGGCTTCTCTCAGGTGGTTAATTACGCTCACATTACATGCTTCCACTCCATGTTATTTTAACCTCGGCTAATTAATGACATTTAGGGAGCATGAGGGGAAAAGCGCAGCTTACGGTACAAAAAAAAAAAAAAAAAAACCGGGGTTGAGAAAGAAACTTCCATAGAGATTTATGCTGAATGCAAGACTGCTAAGAAATACATCAGCATGACACAACTGGCTAAATTAACCCATTAATGCTGGAACTATTCAATCACAAATGAAAATCACTTCGAAACAATGTAATTATTCCATTTTCCCCAAGAAAAGAAAAAGCAAAATAAGATACTGAATATATTGATAAAAACACTACCATTCAACAAATTGAGTTCGTAAGATTTATTTCTAAAATGTTTTTAAAATAAGTTTCTCATGCACACCAAGGCTGCATTTATTTGATGAAAAATACTTTATTTTGTTTTCAATTTAAATACATTTTCAAATGTGATTTAATCCTGTACTGCAAAGTAGAAATTACACCAGTGACATATTTTTTTTTTTTTTGTTAGGGGTCCACATTTATTTATTTATTTATTTTATTTTTTGGCAATGTGGAAAAGAGTTGTGCTACTTAATTTTTTGTGTGGGTTGAAAATGTCATAACATAATAAAGTTCAAAAGAACAGCATTTATTTGAAACAAATATTTTAACATTATAAATGTCTTTACTGCTACTTTTAAACAATTTAATGCATCTTTGCTGAGTATAAAAATAATAAAATAAACACTTACTGACCCCAAACCTTCGAACGGTAGCATATATTTCTTGATAAATATACTGGAGAAGAACTATTGAATGTAAGCTATAATAAACAAAATCACAATGGCATTTAGGGCGGTCATGTAGAATAATGCCAAAAGGTCAAAGGTGATCATTCATAGCGGTTTGAATGTAAAATTACATCCTGAATCCTCAAAGTTCAATCTAATTTTTAAAGATTTGACCACTGCAGCAGACAACATCTAGTGTTCAACAAACCAAAAGACATTTCACAAAACTGCCTAAATATGAAACAACTATAAACATATTAGTTCCAGATAGATACCCTAAAATCTTCTAGAAAAATAAACTGTATTCATTTCAGTCATTGTTATACATTTTATTTTCCTAGATAAATACATAGCTTAGATTCAAACAGGAGTCATCATACGTTACGTCAAAAACAACTCAGTTTAACACAGAATCAAGTTTACTTCTAAGCTCTTGGCCAAAGAAGCACACACACACAGACACAACTCCCGCGCACACACAGCCTCTCCTCGGAAGGGTTTACTCTCAAATCTGGCCATCTAGTCAGACACAGAGGTGTGTTTTGTAGACAGTTGCGTACGGACGGGAGCGGGAAGGCAGAGGGCATGCCTATGCAGGGAGCGAGCCACGGCCAAACATTTTTATCACGCCGCCCGACTCCCTTCAAAACCAACCTAGTCACACGAATCTCACACTGACTTCAAAAGCCCGGCCCTGTCCCGAGCACTCTTGCATGTCAGATAGGCCCTATCTGCAGACACCACTCTCTGTGCAGGATGCATCTCAGGAAACAACGCTTCAGTGCACCGTCACTTAAACTGTGCTTATCACGCCATCTTTCACTGCATTTCCTTAATAACAACTTTGTTTGTTTTCTCAGAGAACCAATAAACAACAAAGGCCAATGTTAGCAGAAGAAGCAAGTGATACTTGTACTCTGTCTATCAATGACCTAATGAAGAACTACTGTCATAACTGCCACACTAAAACCTTGTTTGTGCCAACTGCTTTAGAACAAAACTGAATGCAAACAGAATTATATAACCAACATGGGTCTCGTTTTCTTCCAAGCAGTGGCTTTTGTTCCTGGTCTGAGCGGTGATCGCCCCCTTCTATTACGACATTCTGATGCAAGTTTTATAATCACAATGCCTTGACCCATTTGCCAGGAGAAAAAAAAAAAAGGCTCTCAATAAGCCCTCCCCGCCTCGTGAGGAATGTACATCTGTCAGTAAAGACGGATTTAAGGAACTGCAGATATCTAATTACTTATGCGTTAGGTATATCTTGTTGGTTGAATTCAAAAGATTAGTCACCTTCCTCAAAGTCTTGGGAGAGTCTGAGATTGCAGCTAGTCTGACCTTAAAAGCTTTTAAAAGGAAATAAGAAATTGACCACTTTTTAGCCTCTTTAGATTTATTAATTTGGACGCAGATAGTCGATGTACACTGTATATGCATATACTTGTATACACTTAAAATATTATTAATTAAATTTAATCATATATATATATATATATATATATATATATATATATATATATATATATATATATATATATATATATATATATATATATATATATATATACTGCTGTAGCAAATACATATTTTATTCATTTTTATTAAATCTAATCTTAATTGTATTTAATATGCAATTAATTTAATTTTATTTAATTTAATTTAAATGTTCAATGTTCCTCCTCCAAGAAATAAATATTACACACACAAATGCATTTCACCTCCACTAAAAGGTCACAGAGTTCACAAATAAAAACGCTCAAAACTTAAATTTAAATGCACATATTGCTTATTTTAGTATTCAGCGTGAAATCAGTCAAAACATGAGTTTACTCACTATTCTGAACGAAATAATTATGCCTACTTATGACTAGATTCATGGTCAAACACACGAAAAAATAAGCACAAAAGTAAAAAGCCAGACTTTTAGAGAAAAATAATTTCAATTCTTATGGCAAGACCACCAGCAAATCCAATTATTATTTTTTTTGCAGCCTCTGGGTTGTAGATTTCCCATGCATGCCTCTGTTCTCAAAACCCTCAAGACAACAAATGAAACAAGCGTTGTGTTTGCGCTCCGTCGGCACATCCTCATAATCCCTGCCTTAATCCAGACTCATGACACGGCCAGACTTACCTGCAACTGGAAGTAGAGGACCAGAAAATGTAAACACCTGGAAAGAGAAAGAGAGAGAGAATGAGAGGGAGAGACAGAAGGGAAGTAAGGAGGGGTGAATCACAAGCAATTACACCAGATAAAAATGTAGCAGTTCATCTTAAACCTGGCTTTGAGCGACTTCTATTGGCAAGAATGTACGAACTCAACGTGAATCAAATAAAGTATTAAGAATATTCCTTACACGTAGATGAACCTTGACGGCAGACCAGACATCTTGGTCAAATACACCTGTTTCCAGCGTTTCCCGCTCCAGTAAGTGCCGCGCGGAGCCCCGCCACCGTCTCACACACAAAATCCCGGAGGAGAGGTGCAATCCCAAGGAAAAGAGAGATGAAGGAAGTGTAAATGTGCCGCTGGAAGCAGCATGGGGCTGTTTCTTGTTTAAAAGAGAGCTGAATGAACGCAAATCAGTGTCTTCCCCGTGGTGTCCCCGCTTCCCCGCGGTCCGCGCGCGCTGCGCTCTCTCGCCAAAGCGCGCAAAGATTGAATTAGTTAAAAAAGACTGAAGTGGGGTGTCTCCTCCTCGGTGAACAATCCGCGACCTTTAGTGCTTACTCTTGATCCAGTATGCGAGATGAAAAGATAAATTCCGTTCGTACCTGCCGAAGTCACCTGAAAGCGCACACCTTACGTGGATCATTCCAAGCTTCCCGTGTCCATTGTTTGGAGAGGGAAAACTTTCCCAGCAAGTCAGGATAGATGAGTTACGGTTAGAAGTCTCTTCTTTAGATGTTGCTTCACTGTTATCCGAGTCGTTTGTACATAAAAGGCGCGCAGAACCGTGGCGAATCCTGGAAGAGCGCTGGGTGATGTACGAGACCGTCTGTATGTGTGCCGAGGAGGGCTGGAGCGCACTGAGGGGTTTTGGGTTGGTGGTGGGTGGTGGGTGGAAACCTGTCAGTGGTTTTGCACCTGATAGGGTGATCCGAGAGAGTCCATCGGTGAGCGGAACGCGCCTTTCCTCTGTTTGAGCACAGTTTACTTTGCGCTTCTCGAGGTTTCTTAAACTCTGTCGTCGATTCGATGGGAATCTGTGAGAATTCCTTGCGGATTTCACATAAGAACTCGTAAACAGGTGCATTTCAGTTGAGCAAAACCAGACACGCGGTGTCGAGATAAAAAAAAAAATTTGAATTGCATTCTACTGCTGCTG
This sequence comes from Carassius gibelio, assembly GCF_023724105.1. NCBI lineage: Eukaryota > Metazoa > Chordata > Actinopteri > Cypriniformes > Cyprinidae > Carassius > Carassius gibelio. The sequence continues at coordinate 11,715,511 of NC_068409.1, forward strand.
ATAATGTAATATGAGCCAAGGTCATTACGTTTGAATAAATTATTAAATAAAATATTATTATAATTATTTTAATAGTAAAATCTTAATAATCATAAATTAATACTTGAGTCAAAGACAAATAAGGATGTCAGAGATGATAAAAGGAAGAAATGGTTTTAAAAAACAGGTATTAAACATGCTGTTGTTGTTGTTTTTTTACAATTATTTAAATTTAGTGAATCTGAAAGTTCTATAAAGTTATATATACTATACTTTATATATTTATCGTGTTTATTCATTCTTAATTACATTTTCTCACTGTCTTTGTTTTACGATTTTCATATCACATGATAACCAAATGGCTTTCCCATATATATATATATATATATATATATATATATATATATATATATATATATATATATATATATATATATATATATATATATATATAGTTATAAGTTATAAATAAATCTGTATTTATTTGTTTGAAGTAGAAGTGTGAATTAAATCCCTTAGATAGTTAATGATGCAACAAAATGTAAGTATTATTTTTATAAGTATTTAGGTATTTCTTGCCAATCACTGATTACCCTCATTCGGCTCGTTTGTCAGCTTCCCAAACCTGAAAGTGTTTTATTGGTGGAGTTTGTTGATTCCTCTCAGACAGCATTGAAATGCAAGTGCTTGTCGAACTCGAATTTTCAATATTGTGCTATAAGTCATCAGGCATTGAAATGCATCAGAGGTGTGAATGTGTTTACAAGGTCTTCTGAACATGCCCCCTGCCAGCTGCAAGTTTATTCCCTCAACAGCCCCTTTCTCAGCTGTGATCAGAGAAAAAAAGAAACATTTACTCATTTACATTACTGCTTTTACGTTTTACCGTAATCTGTCATTTGCAAAGAATTAACTTCCAAAGCATAGCTAAGATTTATAAGAGGTTAAAAACGAACAAACTTACAAAGCATGTGGTGTATGTGAATTTCTTTAAAGTCTGGCCTACAACAGCACATGCCATAAGAAGGTAATAAAAAAAATAAATTAAAAAAAATAAACCTTCATTAACACCAAATTAAATCCTAGTGTTCTTTTTTTCTTTCCTTTAAGCATGTGCTCTTTCTTTTTTTTTTTGCATGCAATCTCCTTCTATAGTCCAAAATAAAACCCTAACCTATAAATAAGGCTGATGTCGAGTGAAGCAAATTTCCTTTGAAGTGGATCACCTGGACCATGCTGTAAGCTCACAATTATCCATTTGGGAACAACCAAAACAAAAGCGTTTCAATGAAGAAGCGAACACAAAGATTAGTCCGTCATCATCCAAAAAAGATCAAGGGAGGCTTTGGCAATATGACAACCTACAGAACATTTCCTGCAACAAGGCCGAGATTGGGACGCGCGGATCTAACGAATAGGAAGTTACACTCTGGCATTCTCTTGAATTCGGAAGTGGCTAGATCTTCCTGAATATTCAAAGCGTTGGATACCGCGTCTGTCTTACAGAGTATTAATTATTCACGTGGCGGATTCCAAGTGCAACTTATGCTACAGTGAGGGCCAAATTCATCCGTCTCGTGTGAAGCATAGACATAGTTGTGTTTAAATTGTCTTTGTTATTTATTAGAATTGCACTACTTGGAAGAATAAAGACGAAACGAATGAGCGATAGATTCCAGCAGTTATTCCTGGGAGAGCTGGAGAGGTCTACATCACACTTTAAACTTGTGAAAAACTGCTAAACCTTAAAGTGGGTCACACTTTGTATGTGCAGCGGTTAAGTGGACTGAGGAGTGATTTAACTAAACAACAAAGGATCATTAGTCAAAGCGGCTTAATGACAGGATAGAATGCATTAAAAAAAGATAAATATGTCAGATCAAGGCATTCTGCACAAAACCGAGGCCTAAAAAAATAATAAAAACAGTGTGTCCTCGGTGCATCGGAGTAATGAAAGTTAGCAACACTGTGCAACTTCTGTGTCCCTGAAGCTTAATAAAGCAGGCAAAAAAGGTCACGCACAGTTGTTCAAAGGCTTTACAAGACCTTTTAAAGCTTGACAGAGTAACTTCACAGTTCTGGAAGTAAAGCCCAGTATACCACATTAGTGTCAGAACACCTCCGACACACCCAGCTTCCTCCCTGCTTCCGCTTTCATCTCTGACACAAACATATAGATGGAGGGAGTCACAGCATCTGTGTCCTATTGAATTTGAAGGTGATGGAGAGACCTAATTGGCTGATTGATATCTGATGGGCTTTTTTTGTGAAGAGAAATAACTTTATCAGTGTCTCAAACAATGCATTAAAAGGTTTATCTGTAAAGAAAAGTAAAGCAAAAACAACTTACCTGTTTTTACTATGCATAACTCAAATGTAAACAATTTTGTAACATTTTTGTATTTTATTGTTTGTTTTTACTGCATTTTTCCCCTATTCATTCACATAATAATAATTTCCACCATCATTTTAAATGATTTTTTAAAATAGTTTCTTATATTTATACTCTTATATTTTGTAATACTTTTTTATAAACATTTACAAATGTAAGCTTTTAAGATCCAAATATTTTAAAATGCATCTTTATTTATTTAGTGGCATTAATAAATGTGATATCAATATATAATGTAGTATCTTGAGTTTTTAATTATTCCATCTCCATTCAAAATTGCTGTTTTTAAATCACTTATTAGCAAGGTAATTGGAAACTGACAACTAAATGCTACAAATACATAGAATTACCACATGCATGTGAAAAAAAAAATTGTATATACCTGTTTATGACCAGAAGAACATCTTGCATTCTTAGAAGTATCGGGGCATTTTGGCAGAAAATGTTATACCTTCAGTGTACAGACTGAAGCTTGTTAATCACTGGACTCTTGCACCAGGTCAATGATCGCAAGTATGCATCCAAATCTACCAAAACCGAGTTTAGAGACTGGTCCTAGAATGATCTTAAGTGGCCTTTTCAGTCTCCAGTTTCAAATCTCACTGAAAAGCTTTTGTGGGATTTGAAGAAAGCAGTGGCAACAGGGAAACCAAAGATTATCAGTGGTCTAGAAGCATTTTGTATGTGAGGAATGGGCTCAGATTCCAGTAAAGAGGTAACAGAAGCTTCTAAGAACCTAGAGGAAACATTTGGATGTTAGAAAGAGTAAAGGATTCTCTACAAAACATGACTTTTGTGGGTTACATATTTGTGTACACTCTCAGACAAAAAGGTACAAAAGCTGTCACTGGGGCAATACCTTTTCAAAGGTAATAATATGAACCATTAGGTACTAATAAGTACACTTTAGGTAGAAATAATCTATCTATCTATCTATCTATCTATCTATCTATCTATCTATCTATCTATCTATCTATCTATCTATCTATCTATCTATCTATCTATCTATCTATCTATCTATCTATCTATCAGCACAGCAATGGTCAGTTGCAGGTTTCAAACCCCTGGTAGGTCGCTGTAGGGTCATGTCGTGTCGGACTCTGAAGGTGACAGAGAGGGTGTGTGGGGGAATCAAAGCCTTGATGTTGCTTTGAGGGTGTGTACGCATTCCTAATTTGTCCCCCGTCACACGTCGACTGCATGGATCCGTTTAGAAGCCAACTGAAGTGCAGGACGCGGCGTGTGTGATGTTGGATAGGTGTGTGGGTGGGAACAGGAGTGTGTGTGGGGGGTGAGGAGCATTTGAAGGTTGGGGGGGGGTTATGTCGTGGTCAATGGGTCTGAGAAGGTGATACTGCCTTGGCAACCGAAGTTGATAATTGCTCTGTCAGTGCGGTGCAAATCCTGGCCCGCGCATATAAGGCATTAGCGCGGCCCGCGACCAGGCTGCACAGCGTGGCGCTAATGATGATATTTCCCCTCTTGTTCTACATTTCCCCGTCCAACGTCATAAACACTCGCTACGGCTCCCTTGCCACTAGCTGCTAACATATGTTTTTATTTTCATGACTGCATCAATTTCCATGGCTCGGTGAACTCGGCGCTCCTTAATTATTCCACAGTCGTTTTTGCAGAGTGGAGTTTAATAGATTTTAAAGAGCCGGGCTGTCAGAGCTTGTCACAATAGAGTAGATGTTTCAAACCAGAGAGAGTAATTGGTTTGGGAACAGCAGGTTTCCTTGGCACTTCGGCGGAGGCCGGACGGTGGTGGCGAATCACATCTTGGGTTGCAATTGAAAGACTTTGGCTTAAATGCGAAATGTACTAAATTGGACGCCGTAAGTGATTCGATTGCTGTAATTACACCGTGACTCCTTCAATCTTCGCAATGAGGCAATAAAGAGTCAAAACGTCTGAAGTGTTGACGGACGAAATTTGCGTTGTCAGTCAGAGAATTACTTTGCTCTAGATGTGGGCCAGATAACCTTGTTTACATCATCTATTTAATAAAATACAATGAAGTAGTGTGATCTACTGGTCCCGAACAGAAGCCTTGTCCTCACAATGCTCAATTATATAAAAACAGTATCTCAGATTACAGTAAACACTACCTTTGCTTCCAGCGTAGGTCATCTAAGGGCACTTTACTGTTTTAAAACAGAGAAGCTTTGTTCGGGAAAGCAGACAACATTGAAACGAGCCATATTCTTTGGTATGAATTCACGAAGTCTCAGGTGTATTCTCTTACACCATCTCACCCTTGTGTATAAACACACACACACACATACACACTCAGATTAGAAGACTCTTCTGAGAAGTGTGCTGGAGGTGTACTGTGTGTGTCCTTCCAACTAGCTGAAACCAGCTTGAACTCAATGGACTAGTCTAGTCCCCCCTCCCGGGCACTTTATGGGCTGGTCTGATCCATTCCCCTGTCTAACACCTCTTTAGAGCCTGCGTTTCCTTTGTTCTGCCAATACACAAACAACCATTCACATATGGCCACTCTGTAATCAGTGAAATACTAGCCTCTGGGCTTTCAGCAACAGAGAGAGAGAGAGAGAGAGAGAGAGTTAGAAAGAGAGAGAAAACCATCCATGACCAATCAACTCTTAAAATACCTGTCTGGCTTTCGGTTGCAGATGTTTTCTGAGGAGGTCACAGATGAAAAGATCACTTTCCTGAGAGATTCACAAATTTTAAGGGAATAGCTAATGTCATCATTTACTTGTTCTGCACAGCTTTCTTTCTTATGTGAAACAGAAAAGGAAAAGTTAGTAATCCACATAAATGAATTTCCACTATAAACTTTTTAACATGATGGAGATGGCCAAATTTGTCTTATTTTGTTGAAATATAATTTTTTTCCATTTATTTCTGCCCTTCGTAAGCAACAGAAGATACTTGTATGTTTCCCGGTAAATTAAGTACAATTTACCTTGAACTTCAAATTCCAAAAGTTTTCACCCCCCAGCTCTTAATGCATCTTGTTTCCTTCTGGAGCATCAGTGAATGTTTGAATCTTTTTAAATAGTTGTGTTTGAGTGCCTCAAATGTCCTCAGTCCGAAAAGATGCATCTCAAAATCATAAAGTCACTGCTGGAAAGGGTTCAAATATGCAAAGATGCTGGTAAACTGAAGAATCTACAGGACCTTAAAGATTTTTCTGAAGAACGCTGCTCAGTTTGACTGTTCAGAACAAACAAGGGACTCATGCACAACCATCACAAAACAGAAAGACAGTCGAGGATCATCAGGTAACAGAACACAGTATTAAGAACCAAGGGTTCCCAAACTTTTGAGTGGGGTTATTTTAATAATTTCAGCTATTTTTTTGTCTTGTGGACTAAATGTTAATATCTTTTATGTACAATATCTTACTCAGGACAGTACTAAATAAAATATAACATGCATTTAGTATGATCTCTCTTATTTTTTGAAAATTACTCTCATTTTCACAGATTCTGCAAGGGGTGCCCAAACTTTCGAGCCCCACTGTATATGAGAGATATACATATACATATATACATACATATATATATATATATATATATATATATATATATATATATATATATATATATATATATATATATATATATATATATATATATATATGAGAGAGAGAGAGAGAGAGCAAGTATGGAGACTTAATCAATTACATGATTCACAATGTTTCATGAAAGTGGATAGGCACTAAAGATATATTTTGGTGGGATTTGCTTGTCACAATATACAATTCTCTGACTGGTTTATATATTTTTTTCAGAATCAGCGGTGGGATCACATTAGGGACATTTTAGTCAATTATGCCCCTTTCACACTACCAGTGATTAACCTAAATATATTCGTGCTTTCAAACACAACATGTAAAGGTCCCGTAAAGACACGTGGCATCAGGATGTTTCATGTAATGTACGAGTCGAAAACGCTAGGCACATTAACTTTTCCCTTAAGCTGGCGAACGATCTCAGCGTGGAAAGTGAGGAACTAAATCAATCCCGGGATGTGTTTGCGTATACACAGAAGGCAACCCGGCAATATTCTGGGTCCGACGTGCAGTGTGAAAGGCGCTATATTGACCATTGGTCTATTATCTTTTGTTAGTGGCATAAAGAAGTCACTTTCAAACCAAGAATCTTTCTGTCAGTCAGCGTGGAAAATACGCATGAGCAGTTTGAACATGAAGGACATCTGAGTGGAGACCTTTTTGTGCATTCACGCAAAACTCCAAAAGTGTTGGTAAATGTGACCACCATTTCATTCTTTTCACCAGAAATGTTGTTTAACACTTATTAAAAGATAAATTTAAGTAATGTGGGCTGATGGCAACAGCTCAGAGTAGGTCTGCTTTTAACACGACTGTTGGGCTTTATGTTAAGCCAAAAGTCAGGCTGCGTGAGACTAGATGAAGCCTCTGATGCTACAGAAATGCTGCTGAGATTAGATTTAAGCTTCTACTTTAACTGAAGTTCATTTTAATAGTCTATATAATGGTTTTTGGGTTGAAAAGTGTGCTAAAGGGGAAGGCCTTGACGGTAAGTACACTATTACAAACAACCACCCTTCTCTCTCCAAAGCAGCGAGACTTAATGTGATAATTAGGGATCACAGTCTGTCTCCTCTGGATTCATTTCACAGCAACATTATTTTAGCAATACATTCACAGATTCGACTTTGTTACACTTTTGTTTTGCTTTCTAGTAAAAAGTACTGCATTTATTTATTTGCTTTTTTATTAAGAGGTACCGTGGAAACCTAATAGAGAAGACAGGGTGAGCGGGGTCGTGAAATGACATGTCAGAACGTGCGCTAATCGCTAAGCTCCAACAAGAGTTTTGCATTTAGCAAATACTGTAGTAAATTAAGCTCAAATTCGCTTCCTCAACAAAAGGTGATCCATACCAGGTGTTTATGTATGACCTCATTCCCGCTTCAAGCCTAAAATGATTATTTTGTCTGATTCGTATTTCTGGGCTCTTCTCGTTTCACTGCTTATATGGTTAATCTCAGGTTGTCGGGATCAACCTGGTCAAGTTGTAACGACAGATAGAGGCCATCGCATCGCAACAAAAAGCCTGTAATTCACATGGTGTGTCACGCACCATTTAGCAGCAAATGGGTTCAATTCATCTCGATAAGAGTCTCCAGAACTCATTCAAGATGGAAAAAACCCAAACCTCATCCCATCATTCTCAGAGAGCTGCAGGTGCCCCATGTGACCTGGGGCTGAGCGTGTTTGAAGTGCAGAACCGCAAAAACCACTGGGACCGCAATCTGCACAAATATCGCCCACTTTATTTCACTCAGGAGAGTGACGAATGGCCCTTTTTAGCTTCCCCGTTTCTAAAGCTAGCTAATGTATCTGGAAAATGCTAAAGCAAAATAGTTTGCAGTAATGTAGGGTACACGTCAAAAGCTAAAGAGGTCTTTGTAGGTAAATATATAGCCTTTTTGTCCTGCGCGTTTTAGAAGTGAATGAATCAAACCAACTCTCCAAAACACAGATTGACAATTAGCATTCCAATATTTTAGTACTTCCACACAGAAACGTCTGGATAACATTACTAAGAAAGTGATCTTGTTTAACATGTAGGTTTAGTTCCTTTACATGAATCTAAATTTATCAAGGGAAACACTTTCTTTCTTCCTTTCTTCCTTTCTTTCTTTCTTTCTTTCTTTTGTCTGATTGGGCCAGTTCTTCCAAAATTGTCACTAGTGTAACAATATATTTTGTTTGTTACAAAACAATTGAGCATTGAATATAAATTTGTTTTCATGAATGTATAAACAACAAAATAAATAAATATAATAATTATAGTACAAACATTATTAATATTATACCAAACAAACAATTCGATAAATTAACTACGTTTTTAAAACATCCTATAATGTAGTTAATGAATTTATAAACTTTAACAGAAAAAAAATGGAATAAACAGTTAAATATTACTGATTTGTTTGATGCTTCCACACTAAAAAAAAAAAATATGTACGATTTACTTTAGAAAGAAGCAGCAACGAATTGCATGAAACGTGGACTTTTGAAGTAGAAAGTCTTATATAGAATTTTATTTAAAAATTACTAAAAAAATAAAATAAAATACTCCAACTTTGAAAATTATTTTTTTACACTGCAAGACTGTAACAAATCATTCAAAATGTGTTAGCTAGCTGACAGGTGATGTATAAAATCAACCGAGTATCATGCTTTTTGCAAAAAAAAAAAAAAGCATTGCAAAGCATAAAAAAGAAACTTAAGATGTAGTTAAGAATCAGTATAGACCAAATGTTCTTTTTGGTTCCATAAAGACCATTTAACATCCAGGGAATCTTTTCATTCCAAAAAAAGTCCTTTCTAAATGATTTATTATCTGATTATTTCATACTGTGTTACTGAAACTGGTAACTGAAAGCATCACTGCAAAACCCCCTTCATTTTTAATAGTGTAGAGTGATGGACCTAAAATACTTTCACACCCACCCTGGGCCATCAAGCCACCCTTATAGTTGAGCCTATGCTTGAATTGGCCATCAGTAGATCAAGATTGAGGAACAGTCCCTTGGTTGTTAACAAAAACCCATGATTCATAAAGTTTTACAGGAGTAACCACCGAGAAACCACAAACTAACCACAAAGCAGCTTCTAAGAAACCACTGACAAGCTATTAAAACCTGAAATGAAATCCCTTCCAAACTGGCCCTTGCCTCTAATGCCTCTCAGTGCTCAGAGCTGAGGGTTTCTGTGGGCAGAGGAATGCAACTCACATCTCTGCCATAGCCAGCCGAGAAGGTAATGCACTCACATGTTGGCACATGTTAAGGGAAGCGCACCTTGTCTCTTATTAATAAAGCTTGGCCTCCTCTCTCAAAACTGGCAGCTCGGTCTTTACCACTTCATGAATTACGCGGCGCACATCGCAACCATCCTATAACAGACACCTTTAAGACTTGACGATATGATATAAAAGAGGAACTAAAAAATAAAAAACGTAACTCTAAAAGCAAGATTATTTTACGCAAATGTTCACAATAAACACAACATCGAGCAAACGCAATGGTTTAGATGTCTTTCTGACAGATTAGAACAGGATAGAATGCCAATGCCCCGCGCAGTATAAAAAACTGAAATCTGACAATGACAATGATGGCTTCCTCTCTGTCTAATCTAAACATACCAGCATGATCACTTATTTTCCCCTCGGGCTATCGTATTGTTCCACTTCCATTCTGAAAGCTCTCCACAAATAGTTGAAATGCTTCTTTGCTTTTTTTGGGCTGTATTTAGACAGTGTGTTAACATGTCGTTTTTGATGTACCTGACCTCTTACAGCGAAATGCACACAGAGCAGCACTGAAAGAAAAGAGTACACTAAAATATACATTAAAATGAGCAATAACATAAGGCTGCGGTGAGCATAAGTGACTTCTTTCAGGAACATATATATATAGTGCATACAATACAAATATTCCTAAAGTGAGCGCTTACCCCCTGAGTGACGCACTGAAGCCAACCTTGTTCATTTGCTGGGAAATCGAGGCCACGTTCGCGCCGACCTTGCTTCAGTGCAGATTCCAGTGTGATATTGCAGAATAATTAGTCCCTCCATCTCATACTTCAGGCATTCTTTTTTTCCATCGATGGGGAAAGGATTATGCAATGTGTTCCTCCAGAGGCCCATGCTACCTGAGAGAAAGTTCACACCAGCACAGGCGTAGCCGGAGACTGTGGGAAAGTGAGCAGTTCCACAAGCTCGCAATGTTAATGAATCAGTTAAGAGCTTAGTTTGCTACTAATGAACCAATGGAACAGATGGAATATATGTTGCGGAGATGATAAATTATGCTAGACATTTGTGGTCAGCAGAAAAGAATGAACTGTAAAATGTTGTATGGTATTGTTGTACTGCGTTTGTCCCCAAAAACCTTGTAAAAAATGAAGAGCTGCCAATAATCAAGAAATCAAAAGAGTCTCAAAAGAGAGTGAGAGAGAGAAATACCAGTTAAAAAAAAAAGTTTCAAAAGTTCACCTCGCTTCTTCTCACATGAGGTGATGTGGTTTTCCGGTATGATGCAAATTCTATTCTAGTTTGATTACGGAAAAGCAATGGTTAAATCCTATTAGTTCTTATTAATATGCAAAAGAAACCTTTGTTGGTTACATTAAAGGTCCAGTTCAATTAAATTATATGGTTTTATTGCAAATTCACCTGCATCTTGGTTGAATCTTTTCAATTGACAGCTTCCAGCATGGTATGATATTCCCTCATCCTCAAAAATCAGAACAAAACTACCCTAGATAAAAGGAAATCCAACCCATTTGATATGGTTTCATGAATACATCAGTGTTTACATTGACAGTTTTTCACTTATTGACTTAAAATCTTGCCTTATGCTGTATCTCAACATGCATGCATTTGGCAGGTACTTTTATCCAAATCAACTTACATTGCACTGAAAGTATTCATTTTATCAGTTCATGCCTTTCTTTAGAATAAAACCCATGACTTTTGGTATGAGTTGCCAATTTTAGTGCCATGCTCTACTCTTTGAGCTACAGGAATGGTGCAGGAATAGCTTATTTACACTGCCATTTTTAAACTTGCACCAACACAATAAGTCACAATGGCGTTCGGCATCATTGATGTCAAACTTGGCATGACCTGTAAGCGGACGAGTACCAATGAATAACAACTTAATTTTTGGTCTGTACTTCACACAATGTGAAGGCAGATAAATGGGCATATAGACTAACGCTTGACCCATGTTCCCATGAATACTGGTGTCCAGGTCTAACTCAATCACTCATTATCACAGCTCTGAGGACCCAAATGAGACTGCCAAGCTCCTGACAGCTGAAACTGAAGCTACGTCAAACATTTAATCAGCCTTGATCCAACCAGTTTTTGCCCGGAGGGTTCCCGATAAACATGCCAAGTTGCCATTCCTTCACTCTCTCACAGTCAGTGTTTACAAATCTGTCTCCTCTGCACTTCAACAGTCTGTTTTTATCACCGTGAGCATGAGCTCTTTGTTTTACCTGGCCCAGGTATATCAGAGAGGTTCAGCGTTGCATCTTTCCATTTAGAGTACTAACTGGAGCAACTTACTGTGAGATTTAAGCTATCTACTGCCTACATGGACAGCTACCTTTTAAGGGAGCATGATAACTGAACTGGAAACGCACTGTGCAGGCAACAACTTGCATTATAAAATTAGCCCTCCTGATGCAAAATGAATTACCTTTATAGAGGTTTATTTTTAATTTTGCTAAGCTAAAATCAGTGTCCTAATAAGCGTAAAATGACATTCTATACAATTATACAATATATAATAAAAAAATTGTTGTTGTTGTTGATGGGTAATATAGTCAATTTCTAATTAGCCTTAATTATTTTTAGTTACATTTTCAATTTAATTAAATTGACATTACAATTAAATTGGCTGCTATCCTGGGCTTGGCACAATACAGTTTCCATTTACATGTAATTTGGTCAAAAGAAAGTAATTTAGAAGGTAGGATATTCGTATTGCATGACCTTTGCACCTAAGCACACTGGAATTTAAATTAAAAAAATAGATTCATGTGTTTGTATTGCACATCAAACATATCTGGATTGCAGAGTTTTAACATAAACAATTAAACTTATTGCAATGCACATTCGCCAGTGAAACTCTATAAAATCTCCATAAAAACATGGTTTATTTGCACTGACAAAAATCATGGTTTATATATTTAAGTTTATTTTAAATAATCATATTTCCAAAATGCATACATTTTTTTAAAATCATTACATTTATTCAGGTAAAATTGTAAGAAAATGCAAATATATACCAGCAATATTCAATTAGTTAAATTATATGGGATTGAAACAAATTTGATTCATAGGTGATGCATATACTGTAAACCTGGTTATTGTGCATTACAGTTGCCACGATCATATCTGTTCTTCAGTCATACACACATCATATTTGTGACTAAAAGTGCATCATATTAGGTTTATTAGGTTATGTTAATGTGTAATCCAAATGGATGGAACATTTATATGCAATTCGGCGTTCGGCATCATTGATGTCAAACTTGGCATGACCTGTAAGCGGACGAGTACCAATGAATAACAACTTAATTTTTGGTCTGTACTTCACACAATGTGAAGGCAGATAAATATAGACTAACACTTGACCCATGTTCCCATGTATACTGGTGTCCAGGTCTAACTCAATCACTTACATTACATTTAATTGGAACATTTATATGCAATTCACATACACAAATCTTAAATTTAGGCCCTTTTTGTGTATGCATGTCATGTATGATGCCTACAAAAGCAGCTTGCTAGGTTTTGGAAGAGATGGTCGCCCATTGAGAAAGAGATTAAACTGATTCCAATGCACCTGTAGCCATAAAAGAAACTAGTATTGGAAAGTATACTGTATGCAACCATAAACATTTCAAACAGCAGCACACTACATTGATTTCACATGACTCATTATGTTGCATGCTTAATTTATTTACCATCTCAGAAGTCAATACTGATATTTTGCGATTTTTAATCCAAAAATGTGTTTATTTTTGGCAGCCTGATCAAATAATGAGTCAAGAAGGAGACGTTAAAGATGACGGATGACATCGCTTCCAGTTCATTCATCACAATGGATGGAAGGTCAAGTTGAGTGGATTTCATTGTTACACAGACTTCCCATGCAGCTCTGGTTGTATATTGCACATCAGAGTATTACATACATACAAAAATCTGCTTGATGTTCAGAGTTCCCATACCGCTTTCTTCAAAACACTCAGTATGTCAAGAAAATCTCAATTTTACACCTGTTTTTCATACCTGTATGCAGGAGCATCATGCACTAATTTTATTTCAAGGCGGCATCAGCGGAAGTCAATGCCTAAATAAAAAAAGACAGAACCAAAGAACAAAAACACTTTATAATTGTTTTCATAAGATTGAACTAAAAAAATTGTGTACAAAGGGACAAGAGTTAAAATCCCAATCTATAATACATAATTATCATGCATATGCAATCATGCAGATTGTTTTAAAATTAAGAAATCATAGGAGTTTCAGATGACAAGAGGGATTTGGGTGATTTCCTAAAACCCACCCATAAACATGCATAAAATAATTATAAGGAAATTAGCATTTAAATTCCACTGATATGATATCAGGGGTCATTGAAATTTTGGATTGGCCTATACTGAAAAAGTAGAGTAGGATTTACTTGGGAAAAATAAACTAGGAAAAAATTACACTTACACTTAAAAATAAAGGTGCTTCATGATGCCATAGAAGAAACTTTTTGTCTAAATGGTTCCATAAAGCCCCTTAACATCTTCAGTTTATAAAAAGGTAAGAAAGAGATTCTTTGTGGAACCAAAAATGTTTTTTCTATTGCAGCGCTGTGACGAACCTTTTAAGCAACTTTATTTTTATAGAAACTTCTAGTAAGTTTTACTAATATTTACAAAGAAACAGTATATGTTTCATAAACTGCACAAAACCAGAATAGTCTAAGATCATGGGTCATGGAAAAGGGTCTGGTTAATCCTTCTAATACATCTTCTAGTGAACACAGCGATGTTAAAGTGCTGATGTTTGCACAGGTAAACACTAACGTGCAACAAACAGGACAGCTGCATCTGTCCCATTATTAAATGGGATCAAAATGATTTCTGTTCCTAACATGATCTTGCTGACACTGTTGTTTGTGCAGTCATGACTGGACACTTCAGTCAGACAGCTGAATCAGAAAAAAAAAAGATTTCTTCATTTCTACCAACCTCTGATTGGAATAGCTTCAGGTGGAATTTCTGTGTGTTCACCTTCATCCCTGACTCTGCCTGGAGTGTGCGCTGATCTGGAATTCCTCACACTTGGGAAACGGGGAATTCCACACAGTAATACTTCAAGTCTTGCACACCCTGTCTGCTGAGCTCACTTCCTGCTGTAGACTCTTGACAACAGGAAGTAGGTAAGTGTCAGCAGGCATAATGAAGAGGTGTCATCCAGGTGAGAGGCTGATTAATTGTCCCTTACAGTATAGTGGGAAGGGAAGTTCCATAAATCAAAATACAATGTCATAACAAGCCATTATCGCCACCATGTGGTGATTGCATGAAGAATACTTTTCAAAACAAATCTAGTAGAAGCAGCGCAAAGTGCAAAAAGAAAATGCAACACCATGTTTCAGCTGACACTTTTATTCTTTCTGTTTCAGACAGTGATTGAACAGAAAACAAGCCAATCAGGTGAACACCTCAGGTGGACGAACAGGTCGGAGACTTTTAGGAGCAGGAGAAATGATTGCTGAGGTCAAACAAAACTGTAAAGTTGGGCTCTGTATGGTCTTTGCTTTGCTGGCGAGCGTTACATTAATTTAGAGCATCATTAAACATTTACTTCATCAGAGCTGCTTTTGATTCAACATTCAGAGGTTATGTAGGTGTAACAATCAATTAAAGCATTAAATCAATCAATTCACCCCCGTTATTTGTAAAAGAAATTATTATAGCTGGACACAAAAATAAAAAGATACTGAATGGCGCAACTGTGTGATGCAACCTACATATGCATGAAGCATTACACGAACAATTTCAGATTAGAAAGGTGCACGATATACTTCTTGTGTTAGTCTAAACTTCTCGCCTCCAGCCTTCGATGTTAGCAGTCACAACAACACCATATCAGTGCACTTGGTTACCTTCATCCAAAGGTGGAGCTTAGGCAACTTCACAAGGTTATAATTCACATTTATTTCAGAGGTTAACTAAAGCTGGATTACTTCCATTTCCATCCGAGAGGAAACCAATCTAACATTGCAAGCGAGCAGAATGATGCAACAAAATCAAATTGCTCCTAATAAAATTGACATAAAAAAAAAACAAGCAGCACTGTGCAAATGCATTATAAACCA